>NC_034180.2:40166121-40293621 GCF_002021735.2 Oncorhynchus kisutch
CCCAGGGATGTAATTATCTATTTGTTTTCAGAGGGTAACCCAGGGATGTAATTATCTATGTGTTTTCAGAGTGTAACCCAGGGATGTAATTATCTATTTGTTTTAATATCATTGTTTTTATTTGTCTCAGAAATCCTCATCCTGCCTCCTATAATTATTAACCCAGCAAAGGATGGCAATTAGAATGTAATTACACAATAGTGAATGATTATGGGCATGATTAGCGCTCCGTTTCCTAAACTTTGATTTCACTTTCTCTATGGTGCCACGAACAAAAACGTTCACCAGAGCATTGGGTCTGTCCTAGAGCTGTTCTGCAGCGACAAAGCAAGAGAACATTCAGCACCTTGTACCATTGTGGTGCAGTTGTGTTTTATTGTGTTTTGTAGAATTCTCTCCAAATGTGTTTTAATCAGTGAATAGCCTGCTGGGTAGTGTGCTGGCCCAGTGACACATATAGAGACCAGAGCCAGTGTATTGTATTAGCTTAGCCAGTCAGCCACTAAGCCTGGTGAGGTGGCTGGGGTTTTGGGTCTGCTGGCTAACAGTTAATGGTTCTGGTGTTATCTGTCCCCTGCAGTGTGTACGGCTGCCCTCTGGCCAAGAAGAGGAAAACAGTGGACAGACAGCCTCTGGAACCCCTGGAAGTGCTGGAGCCCATACTGGAACCCCTTGAACCAGCATCTAAGGGGACACCACTCATAACCCAGATGGACAACTCTACTATGGAGGAAAGCTACGAGACGGACGGAACGGAGGAGATGGATGATAGAGAGGAGGAGGTGGAGGAGGGAGTAGAGGATGGGGGAGATGAGGAAGAGGAGGAGGTAGAGGCTGAGGAAGAGGAGAGATACTCGGATGACAATGAAGAACAGATGGAGCTGGAAGAAGGAGATGTGGAGAGAGGGGAGGGAGAGGGGGAGGAGGTAGATGTGGAACAAGAAGAGGAGGAGGAGGAGGAAGAGGGAGTAGAAGAGGAGGAAGAGGAAGAAGATGAGGAAGAGTATGAGGAGGAGTTTGATGAGCAGAGTCAAGGCAAAGGTGAGACTTCATTTACTTGCCTGTTACACCGAAAGATATTAGGATATAATATTCAAAAGAATGTAAATATTTGCATTGTGGAATGGTTAGCCTAGAATATATATATATATATATATATATATATATATATATATATATATATATATATATATATATATATATATATACTGTATATACAGTGCCAGTCAAAAGTTTTTATTTATTTTAACTTTTTTCTACGTTGTAGAATAATAGTGAAGACATCAAAACTATGAGATAACACATATGGAATCATGTGGTAACCAAAAAATTGTTAAACATATCAATGTGGCAACTCCTTCAAGACAGCATTCCAGGTGAAGCGGGTTAGGAGAAGGCCAAGAGTGTGCAAAGCTGTCATCAAGGCAAAGGGTGGCTACGTTGAAGAATCTAAAATCTAAAATATATTTTGATTTGATTAACACTTTTTTGGTTTCTTCGTGATTCCATATGTGCTATTTCATAGTTTTGACGTCTTCACTATTATTCTACATTGTAGAAAATTGTTTAAAAAATTAAGAAAACCCCTGGAATAAGTATGTGTCCAAACCTTTGACTGGTACAGTCATCAATGCAAATGGTGGCTACTTTGATTTGATTAACACTTTTTTGGTAACTACATAATTCCATATGTGTTATTTTATAGTTTTGATGTCTTCACTATTATTCTACAATGTAGAAAATAGTAAAAATACTGAAAAATCTACATAGAATAACCCATAATGACAAAGCTAATAACACATTTACATAAGTATTCAGACCCTTTACTTAGCACTTTGTTGAAGCAGCTTTGGTAGCGATTACAGCCTCGCGTCTTCTTGGGTTTGACACTACAAGCTTGGAACACCTGTATTTGGGGAGTTTCTCCCATTCTTCTCTGCAGATCCTCTCAATCTTTGTCAGGTTGGATGGGGAGTGCTGCTGCACAGCTATTTTCAGATCTCTCCAGAGATGTTCGTTCAAATCCGGCCTCTGGCTGGGCCACTCAAGGACATTCAGAGACTTGTCCCGAAGCCACTCCTGTGTTGTCTTGGCAGTGTGCTCAGGGTCGTTGTCCTGTTGGAAGGTGAACCCTCACCTCAGTCTGAGGTCCCGGGCACTCTGAAGCAGGTTTTCATCAAGGATCTCTCTGTACTTTGCTCCTTTCATCTTTGTCTCGATCCTGACTAGTATCCCAGTCCCTGCCGCTGAAAAACATCCCCCCAGCATGATACTGCCACCACTCTGCTTCACTATAGGGATGGTGCCAGGTTTAATCCAGATGTGACGCATGGCATTCAAGCCAAATAGTTTAATATTGCTTTCATCAGACTGGAGAATCTTGTTTCTCATGGTCTGAGTCTTTAGGTGCCTTTTGGCAAACTCCAAGTGGACTGTCATGTTCCTTTTACTGAGGAGTGGCTTCCATCTGGCCACTCTGCCATAAAGGCCTGATTGGTGGAGTGCTGCAGAAATGGTTGTCCTTCTTGGATGTTCTCCCAACTCCACAGAGGGACACTAGAGCTCTGTCAGATTGACCATCGGGTTCTTGTTCACCTCCCTAACCAAGGCCCTTCTCCCCCGATTGCTCAGTTCTGCCAGGCGGCCATCTCTAGGAAGAGTCTTGGTGATTCCAAACTTCTTCCATTTAATAATGATGGAGGCCACTGTGTTCTTGGGGATCTTCAATGCTGCAGAAATGTTTTTGTACCCTTACCCAGGTCTGTGCCTCGACACAATCCTGTCTCGGATCTCTATGGACAAGTCCTTTGATCTCATGGCTTGGTTTTTGCACTGACATGCACTGTCAACTGTGGAACCTTATATAGACAGTTGTGTGCCTTTCCAAATCATGTCCAATCAATTGAATTTACCACAGGTGGACTTCAATCAAGTTGTAGCAACATCTCAAGGATGATCAATGGAACACGATGCACCTAAGCTCAATTTCGAGTCTCGTAGAAAAAGGTCTGAATACTTACGTAGATAAGGTATTTCTGTTGTGTTTTTAAAATAAATTTGCAAAAATGTCAAAAAAACTGTTTTGGCTTTGTCATCATGGGGTATTGTGTGCAAATTGCTGAAGATTTTTTAAAATCCATTTTAGATTATGGCTATAACGTTACAAAATGTGGAAAAAGTCATGACGTTGAATACTTTCCGAAGGCACTGTACATAAATATACATATGTGCAGTATAGTAAGGGAATGAAGGCAGTAAATTATACTTTTGCCAGCGTACTGGGAAATGAAATGTGATACAATTCTACATAACAACATGCGAACAAAATCCCCAGCCTGCATGTCCCAGAACATAGAACATAAAATGCTGTTCCTATTCCTTTTATCTTTGTTTGTTTCATCTGTTTGATTGGTTTATTCATTTGTTTGAGCATTTGCTTTTCCTCCAACCTACTGTATACGACGACTGTAGCTACCTGAAAAATACTTTTTGTGATAGATCAAACCCGGTCACTAAGAATAGAGAGATAGTTTGGCAGCGAAGGCTCTTTTTTCAAGAGCGATTCAGCTATGTCATTTTAGGTGTTTTGGGGTCTTTTGCCGTTACCTTCAGGGTTATCTCAGTCAGAGGTTAAGCGGTGCTGGCATTGTCTCTCAGACACAGATCCTGTGAAAATGGCAGTTTGGCTGGATGGGAGCCCTCAGTCCTTCTTTCTACAAAACACCTAAATGCCCTGAAACACTGACTCAGGACTCAAAATTATGAGGTGAAAAAAGCTATCATTGTTGAAATGACAGCATCCATAGAACTACTGCATAGGTGTCAGAGAGGGCATGTATTTGTGTGAGAAAAGTCAAAAGCAGCCCTCGCTTACCCACCACCTTTGCTTAATGGCATGCATAAGTTAGATACAAAACCTTCTGTTCAAAATGACCTGCAACAAACACATTGAGCACAGATCCCTCTATAGAGAGAAGACACAGTAGCCTGTGTCTGGTTTGGAGACAGTCTGGTATGTGACAGGTTCTCCCCCATGTGTGGTCTCTGCCTATTATGTGCCCTAACACCACATTTGACAGGTTTCTCTCCAACTCATTCTGCCTTTCACCCCCACACCTCAAATCCTTCCTGACAGAACCTTCACGTCCAATTAAGACTGGAGCTCTGAGAGAGCGAGAAAGAGAGAGAGAGAGACAGAGAGAGTGAGATAGATAGAGAGAACGAGAAAGAGAGAGAGACAGAGAGAGCGAGAGAAAGAGAGAGAGAGAGAGTGAGAGAGAGAGACAGAGAGAGTGAGAGACAGAGAGAGAGAGACAGAGAGAGAGAGTGAGAAAGAGAGAGAGAGACAGAGAGAGAGAGATAGTGAGAGAGAGAGAGAGAGAGAGAGAGACAGAGAGAGCGAGAAAGAGAGAGAGAGAGACAGAGAGTGAAATAGAGAGAGAGACAGAGAGAGTGAGATAGAGAGTGAGATAGAGAGAGACAGAGAGTGACATAGAGAGAGACAGAGAGAGCGAGAAAGAGAGAGAGAGAGACGGAGAGAGAGAGAGGGGGGGGGGTGTTAACCCTCTGTGGTACAGTATGTTGTGCTAGCTTCTTTCTAGTAGTGTAGTATCAGCCTCCCTCCTCTGTCTCTCTCTGTCTCTCTGTTGGGTATGTGAGGATCTCCCTAGACTGACATTAAATACAGAGACCACAGTCAAGGAGATATAGCACAATTCAGTCAATTCCACTGGGTGTACTAGCTTTCTGCTCTGGCCTAAATAAATGTAGTGAATATTTGGGATTCTCTCTGTCGTTCTCAACTACAGTGCCATCTTTAGATAGGAGGATGAAATCACACCTTTATTCATCTCCTTTTTTCTTCCTCTCAGAAATGTAGATACGTCTCTACACATGCATTAGGCCACTATCATTTCCACCACACTCTTCAAGACATAAGTGGCAGCAGGCAGATTCCAATCTGATAACTGTAGTAGAGGTGGCATTGTTATGGCGGTTCTATGTTCCTCAATGGATATCTGCACACTGCTGCTGCATTGCTAATCCAAGCTTTATACGGAGCAGCGCAATCTCTCAGTTCCTCTTCCAATCTGTTTCGCTTCCCTTTCCCCTTTGTGTACCTTGATTGCTCTTCAAATTGCTTTCCTGAGCCATGTTTCAAAACTTCAGAAAATGTAACCTCTGGCAGCCATGGCAAGGGTAGGGTACTGTAAGAAAGCGTTCCCCTGTCAAAATATGTGCCTGGTCAGTCGTGACTGTTCTCTCTCCGTGGTCCAGAGCCCTCACCCCAAATGTTGTCTTGCCCTCAGTAGATTGTGTGTGTGTGTGTGTGTGTGTGTGTGTGTGTGTGTGTGTGTGTGTGTGTGTGTGTGTGTGTGTGTGTGTGTGTGTGTGTGTGTGTGTGTGTGTGTGTGTGTGTGTGTGTGTGTGTGTGTGTGTCAATGTGTTGTCTGGGTGTTAATTTAATGTTTGTGTACACCTATGTAAAGTATCTCAAGAATGCATAAATGTGTTTGCTTGTGCATGTCAGTTTTTCATGCTTCATGTTTCCCTCTATCTTATTGAAATGTTCCCGGTCACACACAAGTGTATTGGGGCAGCAGATGCGTCTTTGAACCTGGTGATAATTAATACTTCACCACGGAAGATTACATCGCACTACTGTTTTGTCAGGTGATTTTCCCGCTCCCTCCAGAAATCAAAGTCACATCTATTACTTATTTGTTGGCCTCTTGGCTTTTTCTCTGCATGAATGTATGTGGCAAACGTGTAGCGGTTTGGGTGTGAGCGATGCGATGCGCTCTTGGCGGTTCAGGCCGGGAGGGAATGTGAGAAATGGTCCAGAGAGTGGCTGCTTCACATTACTGACAGGAGAGGTTCACCTAGCATTAGCAGCCTGTCTTGCGTAATCAATTAGCCAATGGCCAGCATTCTAAAGATCCTGTTGATTGGACAATAATGTACATTCTGGAATGAGGAGAAAGTAGGGATTTGTTTATTCTATTAAGGTCATAGCACATTACATGAGGCAATCAATGTATAACATAAAGCATGATGATTACAGTTTGAATGTCCCAGTTTGCTCCCCTACAAAATGTTGTCAAATGAAAAGTGTGTTGCTATATACCAGTTACTTAGCCATCAACTGGCAGACAGAGTGTTCTTGTTGTTGTGACACGAAGGATCCAGATTACTAGGATGCAGTGTACTGAATGTACATCCAAAACATCTCTATGGAAATTTCCAGACCACTTTATCCCACTTCCTGTGCTGATTCACAATTCCTTTACAGGCCACTGTTAAGATCCTGAAAGTACATTATTGAGGAACGCAAAGAGTTCCTTATCGAATTCAAGTGGACCAAGCCCAGAAATCTGATTTACCCGTTAAATAGAATGAGTGAAATGTGATTACAATCCATTTGTGCTTCTTTTTTCTGCGTACAGAGGATGATCAGTGTGTCGGCGGTGGCGGCCATCCTAGATCCGGTCCGATGGGGGAGAAGGACGACAACAACAACGATGAATATGAGAACTATGATGAGCTGGTGGCCAAGTCTCTGCTCAACCTAGGGAAGATAGCAGAGGATGCTGCCTACCGCGCCATGACCGAGTCTGAGATGAACAGCAACTCCTCCAACAGTGCAGAGGAAGAGGAGGAGGAGGAGGAAGAAGAAGAAGAGGAGGAGGAAGAAGAAGAGGAGGATGAGGAAGAAGAGGAAGAAGAGGAGGAGGGTGGGGAGGAAATTCAAAGGAAGGGTGAGTTGACTCTGGATGTGGACAGTGATGTAGTGAGGGAGACAGTGGACTCTCTGAAGCTGCTGGCCCAGGGTCATGGGGCTGTGCTCTCTGACAACCTGGATGGAGGAGACTATGAGGAAGGGACGGAGGAGAACGGGGAAGGGAGTCGTAATGGAGGAGGTGGAGGTGGTAACGGTCAGGGTAAACCCTCCAACAGACTGGAGGAGAGTGATGAGGAGGTGTGTCTAAGCAGCCTGGAGTGTCTGAGAAACCAGTGCTTCGACCTGGCCCGCAAACTGAGTGAGACGCAGCCGGCCGACCGCTTGGGCACAGGCCTCCCCCATCAGAGCTACCCTGGCGGTGGGGACACCCAGGGGCAGCACCCACATCTCAACCCCCACTCCCTCCCCCACCAGCCTTGGTACGGGGATCTCCAGCAGAGCCAGGAGGAGAGGCGCACCCTGGAGAGGAACTACTCTGACATGGTCAACCTGATGAAGCTGGAGGAGCAGCTGAGCCCGCGCTCCAAGGCCTTCTCCAGCTGCTCTCAAGACGACCGCTACCACAACCACATCCACGACCGGGACGAGGACACGCGGTCTGTGACGTCAGACCACTCAGAGGAGGTGTTTGACATGACCAAAGGGAACCTGTCTCTGCTGGAGAAGGCCATCGCGCTAGAGTCTGAGAGGGCCAAGGCCATGAGGGACAAGATGGCTGCCGAGGCAGCGCGAAGGGACAGGGTGAGGTATCATCATCACCATGGAGGCCATCATGGGGAGCACCAATCACGGCACGGCTACGGAGAGGAGCGCAAGGCCCGACTCCATGATGGGATGAAGAAGCCCTACTACCATAAAGGTAAGTAAACCTGGCTAGAATGAGTTTGACTTATAAAGAGGATGCAGTGTGTTGTGTATGATGCCACAACACCAGACAATCGCCTACCTCTTTCACCTTGCTGAGGTGAATGAACAGTTCATGTATGTCAGGTAAACCCCAGTCAGTCCCTGGCTCTGCCTCCCCATATCCACTCTCTGTCTGTGAGACATTGTCACGTGTGCTCCCTCTCCGGCCTCTAGGTTACCAGGTTGATTGTTATGGCGCACACCTGTCACCATCGTTGCGTGAACCTGCGTGTCATCAGACTCACCTGGACTCCATCACTTCCCTGATTACCTTCCCTATATGTATGTCACTCCCTTCGGTTCCTTCGCCAAGGTGTCATTGTTTCTGTTTCAAGTTCCTGTCTGTGTGCTTTTAGTGTTTCTTGTTTTGTGTTGTGTTTATTTTATTAAAACACTCACTTGCTGAACTTGTTTCCCAACTCTTAGCGCATATCGCTACAGACATAGGGATGGCAGGCTGACGTGATCACTGGGAAACCTCACTATGACCCCAGGACAAGCTTTTGCAGCCAATTTGGAGACTAGCATCTCTGCATCGTCCGCAGAAGCTTATGTTGTTAAAATAGGCCAGCATGGCAACATCAGAGGGTAGGCTTGTCAAGCATAAGTAATGGCAATCTGCACGGCCCGTTAGGACTGCAAATCACATCCCTCCCTGTCTGCCATGCAGCCCTGGCTAAAGCTGCCTATTTTTAAAACCAGAGAGGGACTCTGGAAGCTACTAAATAGAAGCCTACTAAAGCTGCCTCTGAAAGGAAACTTGGTACTGCATACAGTATAATCTGTGGAAATTAGGTTTTCGGGTAAAGTTGTACTGTGTCCTGCGTCCCAGAGCCAAATAAATAAGAGAAGTTGGCTTTTTCACCCAGAATGGGTGACTCTTTGTGTTGTAGTTTGGTTTTTATTGGGTGTTTAGTGGTGCAGGTGCACTTCCATCCTGTTTATTCAGACATGCTCTTCTAGGGTGGCTTATCTGCCCAGACACATAAGTAGGTATATTATGCACACTTAGTTCTGACTTGAAGATTACAAAGTGACATTTACAATGGTTGCTTCTCCAAGATCATTTGAAGAGTGATTCTTCTTACTGTATTCTGCCATCCTACAGAGATGGAACACTCATATCAAGGACCGTAACCTCACCCTCCAGTATGCTGTATCACATTAGTGGAAACCAAGACTGTTCTCAGGGCTGGTCTGTTGGTTTTGACTAGCAGAAGTTACTTTTCGTAGCAGGTTAGGAGAATTTATGCAGCAGGTTAGGAGAATTAACCTGGCAGGTTAAGAGAATCAGGTTAAGGTTAGGAAAGGGATTAGGGTTGGCTAAAATGTTAAAATTGTCCCTGACAGGACTCGAACATATCTAGTTACAACCAGGCCTGCCCTGAGAACAGTCTTGGTTTCAGCTAATGCAATGCTTCCTCCAGGCTGAGATAACGAGGGAAGTTAGAGACAAACAATTAAGATCCTCCTTCACAGCAGGCTCAAATTAAAACACAAATGCCACACAAATGGTCATTTCACATGTACAATACAGCCTCTGTATCTGGCAAATTTTGGAATAACAGGAGTATGTGAAGGCCCTTGCATCACAACTCATTGACCAGGGTAACTGTCAATGAGTTGAAGCAGAGGTGGTGGCTTTGAGGGGAGAGCCGACCAGGGAAAAACACCAGGCGGGAAAATGGAAATTGAACAGTATCCGAATGAATGATAACGAACAACAGGCCCACTGACTGCACATTCATTATCCAGAGATGGTATGGTAATTGGGGCCATTTTCTATGCAAAGCACGGCCTGTCTCCAGCCACAATCGATACCCTCTGCTTGCTAATATGCATTCCACTTGGCTGCCTCCCTCCCTCCCGTCCTCCATTCTCCACTGTCCACCATGAGGCAGACAGCCATAGCCCCATGGTGTGTGTTTGTGTGCTCGAGAGAGTCTGTGTTCCTCTGGAAACTGTGTTCCTTTGGAAACTTTTTCAAGCAAGCATACATTTTAGTTTCAGAGTCAGACTGCATCAGTGATACAGAGAAAAACATTTTCCATGCCATTATGTACTGTGATTTTACAGTTCTTTCTCTGAAACTCAGTAAGGTAAACGTGGAGTCAGACACGACACAGTGTACCAACCCCATGTGTCCTAATATGATACCGTCAGAGGAAGGCCTAAATGTACAGGAAGGTAATGAGGGGCGGTTCTGATCTATGGATTAACAGGGACTTGTTATGTATGAGTGGGTGCATATGTACTCTCTCTCTCTCTTTCCCTCCCTCTCTGTCTCTTTCTCTCTGTCTCTTTCTCTGCCTTTCTCCATCGGTGTCTATCGTCCTCCTCTCCCCCCCTCTCTGTCTCTTTATCCCTCTCTTTCCCTCTCTCACTCTCTCTTTCTCTCTCTCTCTACCCAATGCTTTCTCTTTCACTACCTCTCTGTGTCTGGGTTTATTTCGGTTCTTCTGTAAGTGGTGGAGGTGAAGGTTCCAGGTTACAGCAGCCTATCAAACTTTAATTAGCAGACTCTCTCTGTGGTCCTGCCTTTTAAAAGCACCTCTCTCTATCTGTCTTCTCTCTCTCTCTGTCTCTCTCTCTCCCTGTCTCTCTCACTCGTTTACTACTACTATGTGGAACATGGTAAAGGAAATGCATCCCCTCTCTCTTTTGCTCCAATCCTTTTCTTTTACCCTCTCTCCCTCACCTCTTACCAAATGTTTGCTGCCACAAATGGGCTTAGAAGAATGCTCTTATTGGTGTGTGTTATCTGTGTCGCACAAGCAATATGTTAGCCAAAATGAACAAGACATCCTTAATTCTGATAATAATTTAATGGAAAAGAAGCTGCAGATAATAGCTACTGAATATCCCAGCATCAAAGAACAATCTATGACCTTGTTCCCCTGTTGAAGACATTTGAACGGAGGCTGTTGCACCTGATGCCGGCTGGCATGGGCTTGTATCACTGCTTTTGGACGGTAACACTATCTGATCGGGTTTGGAGAAATGGAGAGGGTGAGGTTGGGCAAGGGAAAGACAATCCCCACCGGTGTGTGTGTGTGTGTGTGTGTGTGTGTGTGTGTGTGTGTGTGTGTGTGTGTGTGTGTGTGTGTGTGTGTGTGTGTGTGTGTGTGTGTGTGTGTGTGTGTGTGTGTGTGTGTGTGTGTGTGTGTGTGTGTGTCTTATTATTGCCAATATTGACTAGTGCAAAATAATTGGTGGAAAAACGTCAGACTTACCTTGTCTGGAGAATGACACCACCTGCTCTTCTCTCCTACAGCTGTGGCTTTATTTAACAAGACTTTAAAAATACCCTGGCAAATGGTGTGAAACATGTTACGATGGCCATGATGTAGCGCACCTTATGTTATTTGTGTTCCTACAATGTCCCATGTGTCTCAGGTGTGTGATACCGCTTTTAGCCACAACAATTATTCAACTGACTTTGATTGCTGTGGCTACAAGCATTTTCACATTCACACACTGTTCACAATGACTTTCATCTTGTGAAAGTGTTCGTATGTGCTGCTTTCAATGAAGCAAGCTCATTTCTCTTTCTTCTTCTCTTTCTCTCCCACTCTCTCTCCCACTCTCTCTCCCTCTGCCCCGTGTTTCTGTGTTCAGATTTATCGCGCAGTGACAAGAAGGAGAGCCGGTGCCCGACGCCAGGCTGTGATGGCACGGGTCATGTGACGGGGTTGTACCCTCACCATCGGAGCCTGTCTGGCTGTCCGCACAAAGACAGGGTACCACCTGAAAGTAAGCACTGCACATACACAATTCACTGTACCACTCATCTCAGTAACCAGGGAATGGATAAATTCCACTTCAATTCAGTCTATTTAGGTGACGAACCAAAAGTACAATTCAATTCCTTAATTTTGTGAGTTGAAATTGAATTTACCCCAAACCTACTGTTTGCAAAGCCTGTGGCTCTCAGTTTTCCGTCAGGTTTGTTTAATGTATTGTACTTAAGCAAGGTCTGCATGTTTCTTTGTTTTGTCTGAATGCTGTGTGTTTGTTATGGCTGCTCTGTGTTTGCTAGTCAGGTTGGGAGTGCACTGGGGTCATGGAGCATGGGGTCATGGGTTTGCTCGTGTTAGTCTATTACCTGCCCCGTCTACTGTCTAATGATGGGGGGCAGCACTTGAAATTCCCACCCACTGCTGCAATCAGATTGTTATTTTTACTTAAGCTATTTTTCTTGCATTTTCTCCCTGAATTCATATCTTGTTTACCTGCACAAAGTAAGATCCCACTGGGCACATACGTCAATTCAACTTCTATTCAACATCATTTCAATGAAATGATGTGGAAACAACGTTGATTCAACCAGTGTGTCTTGAGACTGACAATGCATATCAATCTCAACTGCACAATAAGCCCCAATGATGTATTTGTATTCTTTGCTCAATTAAATTCAGGTGAATAAAATAGAATAATTACAGCTTTGTGAGGATGATGAACTGCAGCAGCGATAAACATTAGCCCCTCTCCGTCTGAAGTTCTCATCCCGGCTGCTTGGTCCCATTCACCAACCTTCTCAATAAAACCTCTTTAACACGTCATTAACCCGGAGTCAGAAGGTAAAGTTATGATCTGCCATGACCCAGACTGCTAATAAAAATACAATTGTTTTTGTTAGAAATGAGTTAACATAAGACATGGCCTTATAGAGTACCCAGTCAACAGATGTGGCTTTTCTTTGCTTCGAGTACTACTCTACCGTTCAAAAGTTTGGGTTCACATAGAAATGTCCTTGTTTTTTTAAAGAATAGCACTTTTTTTTTTGTCCATTAAAATAACATCAAACTGATCATAAATACAGTGTAGACATTGTTAATGTTTTAAATAACTATTGTAGCTGGAAATGGCAGATTTTTTTAGGTAATATCTACATAGGCGTACAGAGGCCCATTATCTCCAACCATCACTCCTGTGTTCCAATGGCACGTTGTGTTAGCTAATCCAAGTTATCATTTTAAAAAGGTTAATTGATCATTAAAAACCCTTTTGCAATTACGAAGCAAAAAAACTGGCCTTCTTTAAACTAGTTGAGTATCTGTGGGTTCGATTACAGGCTCAAAATGGCCAGAAACAAATAACTTTCTTTTGATGCTCGTCAGTCTATTCTTGTTCGGAGAAATGAAGGCTATTCCATGCGAGAAATTGACAAGAAACTGAAGATCTTGTACAACGTTGTGTACTACTCCCTTCACAGAACAGCGCAAACGGGCTCTAACCAGAATAGAAAGAGAAGTGGGAGGCCCCGGTACACAACTGAGCAAGAGGACAAGTACATTAGAGTGTCTAGTTTGAGAAACAGACGCCTCACAAGTCCTCAACTGGCAGCTAATTGGAGTGCTGCAGAGATGGTTGTCCTTCTGGAAGGTTCTCGCATCTCCACAGAGGTACTCTAGAGCTCTGTCAGAGTGACCATCGGGTTCTTGGCCCACCTATCTGACCAAGGCCCTTCTCCCTCGATTGCTCAGTTTGCCCAGGCCGCCAGCTCTAGGAAGAGTCTTGGTGGTTCCAAACTTCTTCCATTTAAGAATGATGGAGGCCACTGTGTTCTTGGGGACCTTCTATGCTGCAAAAATGTTTTGGTACCCTTCGTCAGATCTGTGCCTCGACACAACACTGTCTCTGAGCTCTACGGACAATTCCTTCCACCTCATGGTGTAACGGACGTTGGTGGAAGGAGAAGAGAACCAAGGTGCAGCGTGGTAAGTATTCATAATGTGTTTCATAAATACGAACACTTGAACAAAAACAACAAACGAACAGTTCTGCAAGGTGCAATACACAAAACAGAAAACAAATACCCCCAAAACCCATGTGGGCAAGAGCTACCTAAGTATGGTTCTCAATCAGAGACAACGACAGACAGCTGTCCCTGATTGAGAACCATACCCGGCCAAAAACAAAGAAATGCAAAAACATAGAAAAGGGAACATAGAATGCCCACCCTAGTTACACCCTGGCCTAACCAAAATAGAGAATAAAAAGCTTCTATGACACATGACTTGGTTTTTGCTCTGATGTGCACTGTCAACTGTGGGACCTTATATAAACAGGTGTGTTCCTTTCCAAATCATGTCCAATCAATAGAATTTACTACAGGTGAACTCAAATCAAATTGTAGAATCATCTCAAGGGATATCAAAAACAATTTTTAATTGAAAACATTTCCTAAAATCATGCACACTGACACTAAGACAGGCATACACACAAATAGACACACAGTACATACACACAGACATACACACAGTACATACACACAGTACATACACACAGTACATACACACAGACATAAACACAGACATACACACAGACATACACACACACAGTACATACACACAGTACATACACACAGTACATACACACAGTACATAAACACAGACATACACACAGACATACACACACACACACACTTGCAAATCAAAGTTTTTGCTTTGGCATATTGTGTTTTGTGTTATTGTGTTTAGATTGCTGAGGCAATTGTTTCATTTAATCCATTTTAAAATAAGGCTATAACATAACAAAATGTGGAAAAAGTCAGGGGGTCTGAATAGTAGGGCACTGTATACTATTTATTCAACTGCACGACCAAGACATTATTCCACTGTATATTTGTAAATAAAATAAAATTGTACTCGTCACATGCTTCGTATACAGCAGGTGTGGACTAACATTGAAATGCTTACTTACTGTCATACCTGACATAGTACAGTCCTAATCTATACTGTAATTGGGTACATAAAGTATGTTTGTTAGTGTGCATACTATCCCCTTCAATTACTTGTTAATTGACTTTTGTTGTTATTGATATTGATTATTGTACTAAAATGTAGCTAGCATGCAGTCATTCACTTCACCTTTTATATCCGCTGTAAACTATGTATTTGACAAATACAATTTTATTGAGTTGAACATGTTGTTAAAAGGTGGCCTGGTTCAGGTTGTGTGAGGTATCGATAGGACTCTTCTTTAAAAGCATGATCTGCCATGGTGCAGACAGACACCAGGTTTCTCCCTGTCTGTGGTCAATACACTCTCAGCACACACACGCACACACACACACACACGCACGAACGCACGCACACACGCACACACACACACACACACACACACACACACACACAGACACACACACACACACACACACACACACACACACACACACACACACACACACACACACACACACACACCTCAGCAGTGAGGGGGCAGAGGGAGGGAGGTGTTTCTGTCACACAGTGCCTGCAGGGATGAGTCAGGGCCATTAACACATTTACTGTACTGAGTGGACAATACATTATTAATGCAATGTCTTCATTTCATTTTTTTTTGCATTCACACAGTGCACAAGACATTTCCCAGGGAAATCTAAGATATTAAAATGAAGTGATGTTGCAGATTAATGATTCCTTTTCCGTGTTTGCTCATTGAACCGTCTCTTTGTTGAATATCAAATATTTAATCCCCTCATTACAGCTCTTTTTTTTGTACCTGAAAATTGTGTACTGTACCTACGAAATAGAGTTCAAAATGTAGCATACACTCAAGAGTCACCGCTTTTCCCTGACATTGTTCACATTCAAATCCAAAAGTTTCTAGTCATTATAACAGTCTCTTTGTCATGGTCAGGCAGAGTAGTGATATCATCTAATATAATGTGTTGGCACATGGTGTGTTGAGGTGGAGGGCATGTCCCAATTACTTCTTCTGTGCACTAATTAGTATGTCAGAGAGTGACGATGACGAGGGTCAGAGTGGAAGGGGTGATAATGATGAAGCTGACACAGATGAGGAAGCTGACACAGAGACCAATTTTAAAGGCCCAGTGAAGTCGAAAAGGTGATTTTCCTGTGTTTTACATATATATATACATATTTCACAGTATGAGGTTGGAATAATTTCTAATAGACCAATAAGATAGAGAGTTCCAAACCTCTCTGCCAGTAACAACTAGTTTTTAGTTTTCCCCTCCCCACTCTGACCACTTCCCAATAGTCCTAGCAAAATTTTTGCTTGAGAAATTGCTCTTTGCTACGAAGTTATTTTAGTTTCTTTTTGACCATTTCAATGGAAAACAATCACATTAAGGTACTTAATTGTTACCCTGAAATGATTTGATGTTGAGATGAAAATGTCTGCATTGAACCTTCAAGACAAAGGAGATGATTGTGGACTACAGGTAAAAGAGGAGCGAGCACGCCCACATTCTCATCCACGGGGCTGGAGCAGGAGCTTCAACTTCCTGGGTGTCCACATCACCAACAAACTAACATGGTCCAAGCACACCAAGACAGTCATGAAGAGGGCACGACAAAACCTATTCCCCTCAGGAGACTGAAAACATTTGGCATGGGTCCTCAAATCCTCAAAAGGTTCAACAGCTGCACCATCGAGAGCATTGGTTGCTTCACTGCCTGGTATGGCAACTGTTCGTCCTCCGACCGCAAGGCACTTCAGAGGGTAGTGCAAACGGCCCAGTACATCACTGGGACCAAGCTTCCTGCCAAATTGTCAAAGACTCCAGCCACCCTAGTCATAGACTGTTCTCTCTGCTACCGCACAGCAAGAGGTACCGGAGCACCAAATCTAGGTCCAAGAGACTTCACAACAGTTTCTACCCCCCAGCCATAAGACTCCTGAACATCTAATCAAATGGCTACCCAGACTATTGTACTCCCCCCCCCCCCTCTTTCACACTGCTGCTACTCTCTGATGTTATCATCTATGCAAAGTCACTTTAATAACTCTACCCACATGTACATATTACCTCAACTAACTGGTAAACACGCACATTGACTCTGTACCGGTACCCCCTGTATATAGTCTATTGTTATTTTACTTCTGCTCTTTAATTACTTGTTACTTTTATCTCTTATTCTTATCCGTATTTTTTTTAACTGGATTGTTGGTTAGGGGCTCACAAGTAAGCATTTCACTGTTGTATTCGGCGCATGTGACTAATGCAATTTGATTTGATTTGATTTCACCCATACTGCAGGGCTGACCCCTCCCTCACCTCTCTCCCCTCTCGAGGATCTCAACCGGGTCCTCTTCGAGACGTCCATAGATAGATCATTATTCTAATTGCCTGCCGTAGGGAACTGGAGACAGTTATGGACTGTTTTAATGGTCAATGCTATTGAAGGCAGGAATATGTAATAATGGGCGGAGGACATCAAAGAGCATAATCTATGTATAGAGAGAGAGAACCCTATACTGCATGTGTTTGGCACGATCTGTGGAATTCTGGCATGTCTTCTGCATGGTCGTTATCCATTGGCTGTTGGCTACTCGCTCTGTTCTCTGCATGCCTTAAGCTTCCTCTATCTTCTGTGTCTGGCTGTGTCCTAGGCTAGCACTCTTAGATTACTTCCTCTTCTCCACTATACTCCCCTTCTTCATTCTTCATTCCACAGTGATCTGAAAATACTAGATGACTGAAAGCAGTATGGTGGAAATAAAGGCATGTATAAAGGCATGTATGCCCTTTCAGACTATAGTGCCCTATAGGGAGAAGGAAGGAGGTAACCTCAGATTGCTGGAACAGATCCTAATGATGATGATAATACCAAGATGCTGACACGCTCTTTCACACACTAATGGTACTGTCTGGTTGTGGGCCTTCTAACCTTCCCTATCTGTCTTTATCGCTCTCCTGTCTGTCTGTCTGTCTTTATCGCTCTCCTGTCTGTCTGTCTGTCTGTCTGTCTGTCTGTCTGTCTGTCTGTCTGTCTGTCTGTCTGTCTGTCTGTCTGTCTGTCTGTCTGTCTGTCTGTCTGTCTGTCTGTCTGTCTGTCTGTCTGTCTGTCTGTCTGTCTGTCTGTCTGTCTGTCTGTCTGTCTGTCTGTCTGTCTGTCTGTCTGTCTGTCTGTCTGTCTGTCTTTATCGCTCTCCTGTCTGTGTGTCTGTCTGTCTGTCTGTGTGTCTGTCTTTATCGCTCTCCTGTCTGTCTGTCTGTCTGTCTGTCTGTCTGTCTGTCTGTCTGTCTGTCTGTCTGTCTGTCTGTCTGTCTGTCTGTGTGTGTGAAGTCCTTGCTATGTATGAGAATGTTCTTAAGTGTCCTACACTGGGCTGCACGGGACGCGGCCATGTCAATAGCAACAGGAACTCCCACAGAAGGTGAGTCGGCCTACCATATTGGAAAATGGCAGGATCGTCTGTGTTACATCCTCCTTTTGTTCAGTTCGGGATTTTTCTATTTCACATCCAATGACAGGTGGTTACTTTATCCTGGTTTCTTGCCTCTTTATTTATATATTGTCTTTCGTTTGTGTTTTACTGGATATTACTGATTATTTTGTATTTATTTTCTCATTTGTTTATATATTCATTTATTTATGTTCCAATTGTATCATCAATTTGCCAATTATTTTATGTCTGTATATTGTTGCTCATATGTCCGTTTTTATTGACTGCGAAGGAAAATAAGTTTACAAAAGTAGTTGGAAACTAATTTTTTGAAGCTAGGAGAGCTAGAGAGAAGAAGGGAGTCACCCATAGCAGATATTAGGGTTTCGAAGCAGCCATTAGCACCTCTCTACCACCTTTAGCAGGAGGGAAGGAAGGCTACCGACCTTGGTAGACTGGAGCTCTCTCCTGCTGAGCACAGTGTCACTAAGACAGGCCTACACACAAATAGACACACAGTCATACACATACTGACTTTCTGAGAATGTGCGTAGCCATTCACACTATCACACACACACACTTGCAAAATACACACTCACTCACCTACAGTATATGGACACCTGCTATCCTATAATCACAACTCAAGAATGCAACTCTCACTCCACATGCACTGGCTGAGGGCTGTGGTCTAAATAACTTATTTTTTGGGTTTTCTTTTTTAAAATAGACAATTAAGAATTCTTATTTACAATGACGGCCTACCCCGGTCAAACCTACCCCGGTCAAGACTTCAACCCTCTTCACACTTGACAACGTTTACAACTAAGAACTTGGGGGGGGGGGAATAACAACAAAGGGCCTTTTTAACCTTGTGATGTTAGTGTGTGTATTGGGATGTTAGTGTGTGTGTATTGGGATGTTAGTGTGTGTGTGTATTGGGATGTTAGTGTGTGTGTGTATTGGGATGTTAGTGTGTGTGTATTGGGAGGTTAGTGTGTGTGTATTGGGATGTTAGTGTGTGTGTGTATTGGGATGTTAGTGTGTGTGTGTATTGGGATGTTAGTGTGTGTGTGTATTGGGATGTTAGTGTGTGTGTGTATTGGGAGGTTAGTGTGTGTGTATTGGGATGTTAGTGTGTGTGTATTGGGATGTTAGTGTGTGTGTGTATTGGGATGTTAGTGTGTGTGTGTATTGGGAGGTTGATTAGTGTGTGTGTGTGTGTGTGTGTGTGTGTGTGTGTGTGTGTGTGTGTGTGTGTGTGTGTGTGTGTGTGTGTGTGTGTGTGTGTGTATTGGGATGTTAGTGTGTGTGTGTATTGGGATGTTAGTGTGTGTGTGTATTGGGATGTTAGTGTGTGTGTGTATTGGGATGTTAGTGTGTGTGTATTGGGATTGTTAGTGTGTGTGTGTATTGGGATGTTAGTGTGTGTGTGTATTGGGATGTTAGTGTGTGTGTATTGGGATGTTAGTGTGTGTGTGTATTGGGATGTTGATTAGTGTGTGTGTGTATTGGGATGTTAGTGTGTGTGTGTGTATTGTGATGTTAGTGTGTGGGTGTATTGGGATGTTGATTAGTGTGTGTGTGTGTGTATTGGGATGTTCATTAGTGTGTGTGTGTATTGGGATGTTGATTAGTGTGTGTGTGTATTGGGATGTTGATTAGTGTGTGTGTGTGTATTGGGATGTTAGTGTGTGTGTGTATTGGGAGGTTAGTGTGTGTGTATTGGGATGTTAGTGTGTGTGTGTATTGGGAGGTTAGTGTGTGTGTGTATTGGGAGGTTAGTGTGTGTGTGTATTGGGATGTTAGTGTGTGTGTATTGGGATGTTAGTGTGTGTGTGTATTGGGATGTTAGTGTGTGTGTATTGGGAGGTTAGTGTGTGTGTGTGTATTGGGATGTTAGTGTGTGTGTGTATTGGGATGTTAGTGTGTGTGTGTATTGGGAGGTTAGTGTGTGTGTGTATTGGGATGTTAGTGTGTGTGTATTGGGATGTTAGTGTGTGTGTGTATTGGGATGCTAGTGTGTGTGTATTGGGACATTAGTGTGTGTGTATTGGGATGTTAGTGTGTGTGTGTATTGGGATGCTAGTGTGTGTGTGTATTGGGATGTCAGTGTGTGTGTGTATTGGGATGTTGATTAGTGTGTGTGTGTGTGTGTGTATTGGGATGTTAGTGTGTGTGTGTATTGGGAGGTTGATTAGTGTGTGTGTGTGTGTGTGTGTGTGTGTATTGGGATGTTAGTGTGTGTGTGTATTGGGATGTTGATTAGTGTGTGTGTGTGTGTGTGTGTGTGTGTGTGTGTGTGTGTGTATTGGGATGTTAGTGTGTGTGTGTATTGGGAGGTTGATTAGTGTGTGTGTGTATTAGGATGTTAGTGTGTGTGTGTGTGTATTGGGATGTTGATTAGTGTGTGTGTGTGTGTGTGTGTGTGTGTGTGTATTGGGATGTTAGTGTGTGTGTGTATTGGGAGGTTGATTAGTGTGTGTGTGTGTGTATTAGGATATTAGTGTGTGTGTGTGTGTGTGTATTGGGAGGTTGATTAGTGTGTGTGTGTGTGTGTGTGTATTGGGATGTTAGTGTGTGTGTGTATTGGGAGGTTGATTAGTGTGTGTGTGTGTGTGTGTATTAGGATGTTAGTGTGTGTGTGTATTGGGAGGTTGATTAGTGTGTGTGTGTGTGTGTGTGTATTGGGATGTTAGTGTGTGTGTGTGTATTGGGAGGTTGATTAGTGTGTGTGTGTGTGTGTGTGTGTGTATTGGGATGTTAGTGTGTGTGTGTGTATTGGGAGGTTGATTAGTGTGTGTGTGTGTGTGTGTGTGTGTGTGTGTGTGTGTGTGTGTGTATTGGGATGTTAGTGTGTGTGTGTATTGGGAGGTTGATTAGTGTGTGTGTGTGTGTGTGTGTGTGTATACATTAAATGGGGAGTTGCAGGGAGGGGATTAGTGTGTGTGTGTATTGGGAGGTTGATTAGTGTGTGTGTGTGTGTGTATTGGGATGTTAGTGTGTGTGTGTATTGGGAGGTTGATTAGTGTGTGTGTGTGTGTGTGTATTAGGATGTTAGGATGATTCATGTGTGTGTGTGTGTGTGTGTGTGTGTGTATTGGGAAGTTAGTGTGTGTGTGTATTGGGAGGTTGATTAGTGTGTGTGTGTGTGTGTGTGTGTGTGTGTGTGTGTGTGTGTGTGTGTGTGTGTGTGTGTGTGTGTGTGTGTGTGTGTGTGTATTGGGATGTTAGTGTGTGTGTGTATTGGGAGGTTGATTAGTGTGTGTGTGTGTGTGTGTGTGTGTGTGTGTGTGTGTGTATACATTAAATGGGGAGTTGCAGGGAGGGGATTGTGTGTGTCTGCAGGTAGTTTAATCTCAGAATTCCCTGAAGCCACTCAACCAGAAATGATGTCAACCAGAGGTTGATTAGTGTGTGTGTGTGTGTGTGTGTGTTGGGATGTTAGTGTGTGTGTGTATTGGGAGGTTGATTAGTGTGTGTGTGTGTGTGTGTGTGTGTGTGTGTGTGTGTGTGTGTGTGTGTGTGTGTGTGTGTGTGTGTGTGTGTGTGTGTGTGTGTATTGGGATGTTAGTGTGTGTGTGTATTGGGAGGTTGATTATTGTGTGTGTGTGTGTGTGTGTGTGTGTGTGTGTGTGTGTGTGTGTGTGTGTGTGTATACATTAAATGGGGAGTTGCAGGGAGGGGATTGTGTGTGTCTGCAGGTAGTTTAATCTCAGAATTCCCTGAAGCCACTCAACCAGAAATAAGCAAGCTGTTATAATAACCAACTGTGTTGTTATTTAAAGTGCTTAATGAAAATGAATGATATTGGAAATTAACCAAAGACTTATTGAAAGGCAGGCAGGCAGGCAGGCAGGCAGGCAGGCAGGCAGGCAGGCAGGCAGATAGACAACCTGAGCGACAGACAGGTAGCCAGGGATGCATTGAATCAATCAATCACATTTATTTATAAAGCCCTTCTTACATCAGCTGATGTCACAAAGTGCTGTACAGAAACCCAGCCTAAAACCCCAAACAGCAAGCAATGTAGGTGTAGAAGCACGGTGGCCAGGAAAAACTCCCTAGAAAGGCCAAAACCTAGGAAGAGAGGAACCAGGCTATGATGGGTGGCAAGTCCTCTTTTGGCTGTACCGGGTGGAGATTATAACAGAACATGGCCAAGATGTTCAAATGTTTATAGATGACCAGCAGAGTCAAATAATAATAATCACAGTGGTTGTCGAGGGTGCAACAGGTCAGCACCTCAGGAGTAAATGTCAGTTAGCTTTTCATAGTCAATCATTCAGATTATCTCTACCGCTCCTGCTGTCTCTAGAGAGTTGAAAACAGCAGGTCTGGGACAAGGTAGCACATCCAGTGAACAGGTCAGGGTTCCATAGCCACAGGCAGAACAGTTGAAACTGGAGCAGCAGCACGACCAGGTGGACTGGGGACAGCAAGGAGTCATCAGGCCAGGTAGTCCTGAGGCATGGTCCTAGGGCTCGGGTCCTCCAAGAGAGAGAAAAAAAAAGAGAAAGAAAAAAGAGAAAAGAGAAAATTAGAGAGAGCATACTTCAATTCACACACGACACCGGATAAGACAGGAGAAATAGGAGAAATACAGATATAACAGACTGACCCTAGCCCCCCGACACAAACTATTGCAGCATAAGCACAGCCCCCACACCACTAGAGGGATATCTTCAACCACCAACTTACTATCCTGAGACAAAGCCGAGTATAGCCCATGAAGATCACACCCACGGCACAAACTCAAGGGGAGGCGTCAAACCGGACAGGAAGATCACGTCAGTGACTCAACCCACTCAATTGGCGCACCCCTCTTAGGGACGGCATGGAAGAGCACCAGTAAGCCAGTGACTCAGCCCCTGTAATAGGATTTGAGGAAGAGAATCCTAGTGGAGAGAGGGGAATTGGCCAGGCAGAGACAGCAAGGGTGGTTCGTTGCTCCAGTACCTTTCCGTTCACCTTCACACTCCTGGGCCAGACTACACTCAATCATAGGACCTACTGAAGAGATGAGTCTTCAATAAAGACTTAAAGGTCGAGACCGAGTATGCGTCTCTCACATGGAGAGGCAAACCATTCCATAAAAATTGAGCTCTATAGGAGATAGCTCTGCCTCCAGCTGTCCGCTTAGAAATTCTAGGCACAGTAAGGAGGCCTGTGTCTTGTGACAGTAGCATACGTGTAGGTATGTACGGCAGGACCAAATTGGAAAGATAGTTAGGAGCAAGCCCATGTAATGCTTTGTAGGTTGAAATCAGCCCTAACCTTAACAGGAAGCCAGTGAAGAAAGGCTAGCATTAGAGTAATATGATCACATTTTTGGGGGGTTCTAGTCAAGATTCTAGCAGCCGTGTTTAGCACTAACTGAAGTTTATTTAGTGCTTTATCCGGGTAGCCGGAAAGTAGAGCATTGCAGTAGTCTAACCTAGAAGTGACAAAAGCATAGTTGAATTTTTCGGAATCATTTTTGGACAGAAAGTTTCTGATTTTTGCAATGTTATATAGATGGAAAAAAGCTATCCTTGAAACAGTCTTGATATGTTCGTCAGAAGAGAGATCAGGGTCCAGAGTAGCACAGAGGTCTTCACAGTTTATTTTGAGACGACTGTACAACCATCAAGATTAATTGTCAGATTCAACAGAATATCTCTTTGTTTCTTGGGACCTAGAACTAGAACTAGCATCTCTGTTTTGTCCGAGTTTAAAAGTAGAACATTTGCCGCCATCCACTTCCTTGTGTCTGAAACACAGGTTCCATGGGGGCCGTACATGTACAGGTGTGTGTTGTCCGCATAGCAATGAAAGTTAACATTATGTTTCCGAATAACATCACCAAGAGGTAAAATAAATAGTGTAAACAATAGTGGTCCTAAAATGGAGCCTTGAGGAACACCAACATTTACAGTTGATTTGTCAGAGGACAAACCATCTACAGAGACAAACTGATATCTTTCTGATAGATAAGATCTAAACCAGGCCAGAATTTGTCTGTGCAGACCAATTTGAGTTTCCAATCTTTCCAAAAGAATGTGGTGACCGATGGTATCAAAAGCAGCACTAAGGTCTAGGAGCACGAGGACAGATGCAGAGCCTCCATCTGACGCCATTAAAAGGTCATTTACCACCTTGAATGGGACCATTATATGCAAAAGAGACTCTAGCCCCGTTCATACCTGCCGCTAACATGCGTCCTTCGTCCTGACCTTACCTGATCTTATCCTGATCTTGCCCATTTACATTTATAAGATCTGATCTAGATCAGTTCACAAAGAGTCTTTGAGTCATTGGGTAAAATCAGATTGTGGACAAGATCAGGAAAGTGACACATGGTAGAACCAGGTATAAGCAGGGCTTCTGTGTCTCAATGGGCTTTTCCTGGTTACATTTTTTAAATAAGATATGACCAGTCTCCCTTCCATTCCTGGTTGTCTTATTCACCCCCCCCCCCCCCTGTCCCTGTCCCTGTCCCCGTCCCCGTCCCCGTCCCCGTCCCCGTCCCTCCAGTTTGTCAGGGTGTCCCATCGCTGCAGCAGAGAAGCTGCAGAAAGCCCAGGACAAGAGCATCTGTTGTGACGGCTCCTCCAAGTCTAACCAGGGTTCTGACCGCGTACTCAGGTACTGGTCTGACTGATCACCACACTACACTCAGCATCTATGGGGAACACCTCACTGAGAGAGACAGTGTAGGCACAGTCGAAAGACCTAAACATATTAATTGGACTTCAAATGCTGAACCAGGGTTCAGTTCAATTCCATTTCAAATGATTGTACTCTTCCTGAACTGGCTGCATTGAATTGACCCCATTCTAGAGTTCTACCGTACACCCTTACCTACCTTAGTTAGTGTTGGAAGGTTTTCTTAATGAATGTATTATAGATTTAAAAGGTTCTCTATGTCTGTTTGATTTCTATATCTTTTGATCTCTCAGACAGTTATAGTTTGGAGAAGCTCTACATTAATGTTCTTGTTTATGGAGTGAAAGCCTTTATTGGGTTTTAGAGATCAGAATCATTTCAGCAGAAGTTGATTTGATATGTATGATAAGATAATGATTCAAAAAGTATTATTAAACG
Source organism: Oncorhynchus kisutch (assembly GCF_002021735.2). Taxonomy (NCBI): domain Eukaryota; kingdom Metazoa; phylum Chordata; class Actinopteri; order Salmoniformes; family Salmonidae; genus Oncorhynchus; species Oncorhynchus kisutch. Next base: position 40,190,996 of record NC_034180.2, read on the forward strand.
GGTGGTTCGAGCACTGAATGCTGATTGGTTGACAGCCATGGTATGTCAGACCGTATACCACGGGTATGACAAAACATTTCTAGTATCAGAGAAAATGCATGACTTTAATTGTGAGTTCTGTTTGGGTAAGATCATTTATGGAGACATTGTAGTGTTGCAATGACAGACAGTATAGACATGTAGCTTAGATAAACTCAAAGCTCAATGCAAGGATCACCTGAGGTTAGTTGACTGTTGCCTTGCCTTTTCCCTTTGCTACCTTTCCCTCCCCCCTCTCCTCCCCTTCCCACCTCCCCTGCGTGATGTTTGGTGCCTCTGCTCTGTCCAACCTACGCCCCCTCGTGGTTTATTTTCCAGGCCTATGTGCTTTGTGAAACAGCTGGAGATCCCTCAGTACGGCTACAAGAACAACGTGTCCACCAGCACGCCGCGCTCCAACCTGGCCAAGGAACTGGAGAAGTACTCTAAGACCAGCTTTGACTACAGCAGCTTCACTGACAGCAGCCACAGCAACAATGTCTACGGCAAACGGGCCATCGCACCCAAACTCCAAGGCAGGGACACTTCCCCTAAAGGATATGATGGTACAGACTGACGTGTTGTCTCTTCCCTTTACTCTGTTGTTCTGCTTTATTATTGTTTCAGGTTTTCAATTTGATACATTTTGTGGGTAGAAGGATGAAAAAATGGTTCCAAATGTATTTGGCTGTCCCCAAAGGGGAATCCTTTTTGGATCCAGTTAGAACCCTTTTGTGTTCCATTTTGAACCCTCCGTGGAAAAGTTTATACATGGAACCCAAAAGGGTTCTACCTGGAACCAAAATGGTTCTACCTGGAACCAAAAAGGGTTCTTCAAATGGTTCTCCTATGGGGACAGCCGAAGAACCCTTTTAGGTTCTAGATAGCACCTTTTTTGGTATATGTATGGTATATGAATTTTCTTTATTTCGAAGGTATTTTCTCCACAGATTCATTGTAGTTTTGTCCCTTGTTTCCAAACTCAGCAATATTTAATCTTCCCAAATTCTATATTGTTGAAATGAATGCATCTCCCTTAGCCAGGTTACGATAAGAGCATTTCTATGCAGTGGATGTGTTTATACTTGTGGATAACTATCCCTACCCCTGTGTATGTCCTTCAGCCAAGCGCTACTGTAAGAACTCCAGCTCGGCAAGTAGCACAACCAGCACCTACGCCCCCAGTAGCAGCAGTAGCAGCCTAAGCTGTGGAGGAGGGGGCGGAGGGGGAGGCAGTAGTGCCAGCTCCACCTGTAGTAAGAGCAGCTTCGACTACACCCACGACATGGAGGCTGCGCACATGGCTGCCACGGCCATCCTCAACCTGTCCACGCGCTGCAGAGAGATGCCCCACGGCCTGGGAGGAAAACCCCAGGATCTGTGTACTCGGGTAGGTTGATAATTAACTACTTATACATATGTTAGCCTTTATAAACCCTTTACAGCTGATATCTTCATGTAAGGTGGAACACAAGTAAATAGGGTTGTGCATCATGCACCAATTCAGAGAAAGTGAGAGGATGACACAGGTTTATTTCTTGTCATGGAGGTTGACTTTCAGCCAACTGGAAATATCCAAATCCTACTTGGCATCCTGTGGTTTACCATAGTCTATTATAGTATGGGTTAAACCTTAGAACTATATCCTACAACCACAGTCCCATCCCACTGCTAGAGGCATTTCCCTCCAAGCTTGTCCTGTCCTGCCAGGTAATGTGAGCACTGATGAGTGAGGATGATATGGTCTCTTTAGCCATGAACGCTGGTGATCTGTTAAAGATATATCCACGGCTGTGTCTATGACACGGAGCTCAGCGACACAGTTTTTTATTTCCCTCTTGGGATCAGACAGGGTAGATAGGAAGCGTGGTGGGATGGATCGGCGTTGACGTGCGCTGTGAGCCCAATATGTCATCAGGAGGCGATAAGGCGTCGGTAGTCCTGCATTATCAGCACGGAGACGCTGAGCCGGCAAATAGGAGAGAGAGGAAGCACAGCAGAGTACTAACGCTAGCCTGGCGCTAATGTTGGCAGCATGGTCTGTCTGGGGCTGGAGAGCCGAGAATAGAGGAGGGGAAAAGAGTTGAGAGGAATGCATAGGGGAGAGGTGATGAAAGGATGGGAAAACAGAAGAGAAAGTAAGGGAGTAGAGGGGTATATTCAGTGTGAAGTAGAGAGGAGTGCACTTAGCTGGTAGAAGAGCCTTAGGCAATTAGGACTTTATCTCTTTCTCCCTTCCTCTCTGTCCGTCTCTGCTCCATAGGTGAGGCAGACAGGGAGGAGCTTCCTAGGCAGAGATGGACACAGGAAATGTCAGGGAGACTCTCAACCTTCTTTCATCTGAACACTTCCAGTCATGTCATTGCTTTTCTCACAATGTCTGTCTTTCCCCTATCTACATCCACTCCTATCTCTCTGAGTGAAAGTGAGGGAGACTGAGGAATACTCAGGAATACTGAGGGAGAATACCTGGTTTTGTTTTAGGATCTGGAGGGGGCAGGTGAAAGTAATGTGGGGAAGCAGCTACTGAGCCCTCCAACTCTCTCTCGCCCACCTCCACCCAGCACAGCCCTGGCAACAGGGGTCCAGGGCTACCTAGGGGTCAGATGATGATGCTGTGGTCCTTGAGTAAACAGGGGAAGATCTCTAAAGGGGCTTCCTCATCTCCCAATCTACTACTAATTAGACATCATGGGTCAATCACATTAGTACTGTCATACACACCCGACAGGTCCTTTATACGTAGATACAGATGCACACAGACAGCCAGAGCCCCATCCCTTTGGCTCCACGGCTATGACAGCTGAGCCGGTAACATATCACTGAGCAGGTAACATATCACTGAGCCGGTTACATATCACTGAGCCGGTTACATATCACTGAGTCAGTTACATATCACTGAGCCAGTTACATATCACTGAGCCGGTTACATATCACTGAGCCGGTTATATATCACTGAGCCAGTTACATATCAGTGAGCCGGTTATATATCACTGAGCCGGTAACATATCACTGAGCCAGTAACATATCACTGAGCCGGTAACATATCACTGAGCCGGTAACATATCACTGAGCCGGTTACATATCACTGAGCTGGTAACATATCACTGAGCCGGTTACATATCACTGAGTGACCGCCAGTGTGGGGACACACTGGGACAAGGACAGGGACATGGAGAGAGCTGGCTTGATATCCCTCACGTATGAGAATTAGCTCTCACATTTATTACATACCAGTGGTCATTTATTATACATCTCAGTAGCTATATATCAGTTTATTATATATCTTAGTAGCTAAATATCGTTTATTATGTATCTCAGTAGCTATATATCAACTACCTTCCCTACCAAGGGAATTCTCTTCGATTATAATCACAGCCGTATATATTCCCCCCCAAGCAGAACATCGATGGCTCTGAACGAACTTTATTTGACTCTTTGCAAACTGGAATCCATATATCCGGAGGCTGCATTCATTGTAGCTGGGGATTTTAACAAGGCTAATCTGAAAACAAGACTCCCTAAATTTTATCAGCATATCGATTGCGCAACCAGGGCGGGAAAAACCTTGGATCATTGCTATTCCAACTTCCGCGACGCATATAAGGCCCTGCCCCGCCCTCCTTTCGGAAAAGCTGACCACGACTCCATTTTGTTGATCCCTGCCTACAGACAGAAACTAAAACAAGATGCTCCCGCGCTGAGGTCTGTTCAACGCTGGTCCGACCAATCTGATTCCACACTCCAAGACTGCTTCCATCACGTGGACTTGGATATGTTCCGTATTGCGTCAGACGACAACATTGACGAATACGCTGATTCGGTGTGCGAGTTCATTAGAACGTGCGTTGATGATGTCATTCCCATAGCAACGATTAAAACATTCCCAAACAAGAAACCGTGGATTGATGGCAGCGCGAACCACTGCTTTTAATCAGGGCAAGGTGACTGGAAACATGACCGAATACAAACAGTGTAACTATTCCCTCCGCAAGGCAATCAAACAAGCTAAGCGTCAGTATAGAGACAAAGTAGAATCTCCATTCAACGGCTCAGACACAAGAGGTATGTGGCAGGGTCTACAGTCAATCACGGATTACAAAAAGAAAACCAGCACTGTCACGGACCAGGATGTCTTGCTCCCAGGCAGACTAAATAACTTTTTTGCCCGCTTTGAGGACAATACAGTGCCACTGCCACTGCCCGCAACTAAAACATGCGGACTCTCCTTCACTGCAACATTTAAACGTGTCAATCCTCGCAAGGCTGCAGGCCCAGACGGCATCCCCAGCCGCGCCCTCAGAGCATGCGCAGACCAGCTGGCTGGTGTGTTTACGGACATATTCAATCAATCCCTATCCCAGTCTGTTGTTCCCACATGCTTCAAGAGGGCCACCATTGTTCCTGTTCCCAAGAAAGCTAAGGTAACTGAGCTAAACGACTACCGCCCCGTAGCACTCACTTCCGTCATCATGAAGTGCTTTGAGAGACTAGTCAAGGACCATATCACCTCCACCCTACCTGACACCCTAGACCCACTCCAATTTGCTTACCGCCCAAATAGGTCCACAGACGATGCAATCTCAACCACACTGCACACTGCCCTAACCCATCTGGACAAGAGGAATACCTATGTGAGAATGTTGTTCATCGACTACAGCTCGGCATTCAACACCATAGTACCCTCCAAGCTCGTCATCAAGCTCGAGACCCTGGGTCTCGACCCCGCCCTGTGCAACTGGGTACTGGACTTCCTGATGGGCCGCCCCCAGGTGGTGAGGGTAGGCAACAACATCTCCACCCCGCTGATCCTCAACACTGGGGCCCCACAAGGGTGCGTTCTGAGCCCTCTCCTGTACTCCCTGTTCACCCACGACTGCGTGGCCACGCACGCCTCCAACTCAATCATCAAGTTTGCGGACGACACAACAGTGGTAGGCTTGATTACCAACAACGACGAGACGGCCTACAGGGAGGAGGTGAGGGCCCTCGGAGTGTGGTGTCAGGAAAATAACCTCACACTCAACGTCAACAAAACTAAGGAGATGATTGTGGACTTCAGGAAACAGCAGAGGGAACACCCCCCTATCCACATCGATGGAACAGTAGTGGAGAGGGTAGTAAGTTTTAAGTTCCTCGGCGTACACATCACAGACAAACTGAATTGGTCCACCCACACAGACAGCATCGTGAAGAAGGCGCAGCAGTGCCTCTTCAACCTCAGGAGGCTGAAGAAATTCAGCTTGTCACCAAAAGCACTCACAAACTTCTACAGATGCACAATCGAGAGCATCCTGTCGGGCTGTATCACCGCCTGGTACGGCAACTGCTCCGCCCACAACCGTAAGGCTCTCCAGAGGGTAGTGAGGTCTGCACAACACATCACCGGGGGCAAACTACCTGCCCTCCAGGACACCTACACCACCCGATGTCACAGGAAGGCCATAAAGATCATCAAGGACAGCAACCACCCGAGCCACTGCCTGTTCACCCCGCTATCATCCAGAAGGCGAGGTCAGTACAGGTGCATCAAAGCTGGGACCGAGAGACTGAAAAACAGCTTCTATCTCAAGGCCATCAGACTGTTAAACAGCCACCACTAACATTGAGTGGCTGCTGCCAACACACTGACTCAACACCAGCCACTTTAATAATGGGAATTGATGGGAATTGATGTAAAATATATCACTAGCCACTTTAAACAATGCTACCTAATATAATGTTTACATACCCTACATTATTCATCTCATATGTATACGTATATACTGTACTCTATATCATCTACTGCATCCTTATGTAATACATGTATCACTAGCCACTTTAACTATGCCACTTTGTTTACATACTCATCTCATATGTATATACTGCACTCAATACCATCTACTGTATCTTGCCTATTCCGCTCTGTACCATCACTCATTCATATATCTTTATGTACATATTCTTTATCCCCTTACACTTGTGTCTATAAGGTAGTAGTTTTGGAATTGTTAGCTAGATTACTTGTTGGTTATTACTGCATTGTCGGAACTAGAAGCACAAGCATTTCGCTACACTCGCACTAACATCTGCTAACCATGTGTATGTGACAAATAAAATTTGATTTGATTTGATTTGATTTATTACATATCTCAGTAGCTAAATATAATTTATTATACGTCTTGGTAACTAAATATCAGTTTATTACATATTTCAGTAGCTATATATAATTTATTATAAATCTCAGTACCTATATATCAGTTAATTATATATTTCAGTAGCTATATATCAGCTTGTGATATGTCTTGGTAGCTATATATCAGTGTATTATATATATTAGTAGCTATATATCAGTTTATTATATATCTCAGTAGCTAAATATCTGTGTATTATATATTTCAGTAGCTATATATCAGTTTATTATACATCTCAGCAGCTATATATCAATTGATTATATATTTCAGTAGCTTTATATCAGTGTATTATACATCTCAGTAGCTATATATCAGTTTATGATATATCTTGGTAGCTATATATCAGTTTATTATATATCTCAGTAGCTATATATAATTTATTATAAATCTCAGTAGCTATATATCAGTGTATTATATATCTTAGTAGCTATATGTCAGTTTATTATATATCTCTGTAGCTAAATATGATTTATTTTATATCTCAGTAGCAACACTCCCGGTTGTTCAGTTTGGCCGGGCCGCCAACTCTAGGAAGAGTCTTGGTGGTTCCAAACTTCTTCCATTTAAGAATGGTGGAGGCCACTGTGTTCTTGGGGAATTCGAATGCTGCAGACATGTTTTGGTACCCTTCCCCAGATCTGTGGCTCGACACAATCCTGTCTCGGAGCTCTACGGACAATTCCTTCAACCTCATGGCTTGTTTTTTGCTCTGACATGCAGTGTCAACTGTGGGACCTTTATATAGACAGGTGTGTGCCTTTCCAAATCATGTCCAATCAATTGAATTTACCGCAGGTGGACTCCAGTCAAGTTGTAGAAACATCTCAAGGATGATCAATGGAAACAGGATGCACCTGAGCTCAATTTCGAGTCTCATAGCTAATGGTCTGAATACTTGTGTAAATATATATGTTTTTTATTTGCAAACATTTCTAACAATCTGTTTTCGCTTTGTCATTATGGGTTGACGAGGAAAATGTTTTAGAGGTGGTAAGGTTGTAACATAACCAAATGTGGAAAAAGTCAAGGGGTCTGAATACTTTCCGAATGCATTGTATATCTCAGTAGCCATTTATCAGTTTATTATACATCTTAGTAGCTATATATCAGTTTCTCAGATGATCTTATATGTGTCTATCATTTGTCTACAGAGGCTGATTCTGTATTGTTGCCATATTGGCCGGAGAGTGATAAAAGTGTAGCTAGTGCTATGTGCATTATACTCATTTTAAAGCTATGGTCCTTCCAAAGATGGCTCTGGAAGCACAGCGCAGTACCCCAGCCTCTGAGCCTGGAACCCTATATAAGTTTATGTGCGTCACAGATAAGAGGGTCAGGGTTTTTCTTCACTGGAACACAGGGAGAATCCAGCCTAGGGGGAGTGTCGTATGGAATCACTGTTAAAACGCGAGGAGAGGAGAGGAGGGGAGGGGGTCGGAGTAAAGGATATTAATGAGGGCAAGGGAAAGGTGACAAATAGACATTACCCCTCCCCTCCTAACCCCTCTAAAACACTACCCTCAAGGGAAGGATTCTACTGGGCACATTTGCAGCACATACAGTACATGGACATTCAGTTGGGTAGAAAAGGAAGGATTAGAGGGAGAGAGAGTGTTTTGAGTGATTATTCAAGCCTGCCTGTGTCCCTGTTTGTTCTGGTATATTTCTTGTGTTTTTGGTTGACTAGCAGCAGTCCCCCTGCAGCCGCCCAGGATTGCCCTCCCACAAACCTCTCACCCCACTCTCTGTCCCTGTCCACTCACATCACATTCAAACCAGCTAGGCCCCAATCTGCTCCCTCTGGCTGTGGAGGTTATAGTCGCTCCGAGGGAGGGAGAGATGGAGAGAGCTGGAGAGAGATGGAGAGACAGAGACAGAGAGAGAGGGTATATAGATTAGTGTAGGATCACTACATTTGCTCAGTGTGCACTTGCCCTTTACCACTGATGACCATGTCTCTCCCACCAGTCACTATGCATTTACTACTGATGACCATGTCTCTCCCACCAGTCACCATGCATTTACTACTGATGACCATGTCTCTCCCACCAGTCACCATGCATTTACTACTGATGACCATGTCTCTCCCACCAGTCACTATGCATTTACTACTGATGACCATGTCTCTCCCACCAGTCACTATGCATTTACTACTGATGACCATGTCCCTCCCACTAGTCACCATGCATTAACTACTGATGACCATGTCCCTCCCACCAGTCACTATGCATTAACTACTGATGACCATGTCCCTCCCACTAGTCACCATGCATTAACTACTGATGACCATGTCCCTCCCACCAGTCACTATGCATTTACTACTGATGACCATGTCTCTCCCACCAGTCACTATGCATTAACTACTGATGACCATGTCCCTCCCACCAGTCACTATGCATTTACTACTGATGACCATGTCTCTCCAACCAGTCACCATGCATTAACTACTGATGACCATGTCCCTCCCACCAGTCACTATGCATTTACTACTGATGACCATGTCCCTCCCACCAGTCACTATGCATTAACTACTGATGACCATGTCCCTCCCACCAGTCACCATGCATTTACTACTGATGACCATGTCTCTCCCACCAGTCACTATGCATTTACTACTGATGACCATGTCTCTCCCACCAGTCACCATGCATTTACTACTGATGACCATGTCCCTCCCACCAGTCACTGTGCATTTACTACTGATGACCATGTCACTCCCACCAGTCACTATGCATTTACTACTGATGACGATGTCTCTCCCACCAGTCACCATGCATTTACTACTGATGACCATGTCCCTCCCACCAGTCACTATGCATTAACTACTGATGACCATGTCCCTCCCACCAGTCACCATGCATTTACTACTGATGACCATGTCCTCCCACCAGTCACCATGCATTTACCACTGATGACCATGTCTCTCCCACTAGTCACCATGCATTTACTACTGATGACCATGTCTCTCCCACCAGTCACTATGCATTTACTACTGATGACCATGTACCTCCCACCAGTCACCATGCATTTACTACTGATGACCATGTCCTCCCACCAGTCACCATGCATTTACCACTGATGACCATGTCTCTCCCACTAGTCACCATGCATTTACTACTGATGACCATGTCCTCCCACCAGTCACCATGCATTTACCACTGATGACCATGTCTCTCCCACTAGTCACCATGCATTTACCACTGATGACCATGTCTCTCCCACTAGTCACCATGCATTTACCACTGATGACCATGTCTCTCCCACTAGTCACCATGCATTTACTACTGATGACCATGTCTCTCCCACTAGTCACCATGCCTTTTTCCTCCCATTGGGAAATATTAGGAGAGTTATGTAATCACATCTATATAATAGGTTTTTGAGCCCAGTGTTGTTTTGCCTTCCTTCTCCCCTCTCGTTCCTTTGTTCTGTCAATCATTACTACTTTCCCTCCCACCCTCTTTCCCTGTCTATCTTCTATCTCTTCCTCCAGAACCCAGACCTAGAGGTAGATGAGAACGGGACATTAGACCTGAGTATTAAGCAGCGTTTGGGGGATGGAGTGGGTGCAGTGCTTACCCCCTTGGAGCCCATGTCGCCCCAGCGCCTGATGCGCTACGGCATGGGGGATGACTGCTGGGACCTGCCAGTTGATTACACCAAGATCAAACGCATCGACGAGGACAGCAAAGAGGTACTAGAATGAGGAGCATGATGATGATGATCACTACTCTAAACTGTAACTCCTACTGTCGGATGAGGTTATCCTACCTTTAATGATAATGACTTTCCATAACATTAGCTTCACAGTACCTCAATATTCAAAGAACATGACCATTTAGACTTCAGCATTCAAATTTCCTCCATGAAAACAAACTGCATACCTGCAAACATTTTACATTTCACATAGGCCTTCATGCAGAAGTCAAACTCCCCCTAATCTGCATTTCAGTAACACCCATCCATTTGGCATTCAATACAGTACCTACGGTTTTTCACATCTGTTCAACCCAAGCCATCTGTCTCCAAGGCCTTTCTGTTCATTCCTTTGTGTAAAAGACTCCAATTTCAGTTGAGGTTATTTTTAACACCAGCCTAGGTCTCAGGTACATGCTGAATGATTGGAAAGTCATATTAGGAGTTCTCCAGGAAAACAATGAATTATTTGTTTATTAAATTTCCATCAGCATCGCCGTACAGCAGACAGAGTTGTCTGGGTTTATTTTGGATCATGCTCTCTGCCCACTATGTGTCTCTGCTATTGTGAATTATGCAAATAAATAGCTTGCACATTGTGGTAGAATCTATATAGCTCTTCTCATCAAAAGACTGTGTGACAGACCTGGGGTATTTTCTGTGTATTTTAGTATTTTCTAATTATGTGTCAAGAATCAACTTCTATTGGAAGAATTTTAAAGTATTTTCAAATACTTATTTAAAATATTATTTTCAAATATCTGGGTTAAATGCATGTGAGTGTATTTCAGTCATTGTATTTTAGTATTTTCAACTACATGCCAATACTTTACAAGTGTATTTCCAAATACATTCCAATATTCAACAATATTTAAAAATGTCAGTAATTTATCAGACGCTCTTATTCAGAGAGACTTACAATTAGTGCATTTATTTTAAGAATGCTAGGTTAGACAACACATCACAATGGTATCATGCACATTTTCCCTCAAAAAAGTATTTATCAGCTAAATCAATGCTAGTGGGAAAATAAGTGTTGGGGACGTTGTGAGAGTTATTTAAGATACTCGTCAAAGAGGTAGGGTTTCAGATGTTTTCCAAAGATGGACAGGATGTGCGCTGTCCTGACTTTAGGGGGAAGCTGGTTCCACCACTGGTGTGCCAGGACAGAGACGGATGACGGATGAACTTGCAGAAGCGAGTCACTGCTTTGATGTTTGCAGAGAACAGGGTGTCATCCAGGGTCACGCCATGGTTCTTTGTACTCTGTGAGGGGGACACCATGGAGTGGAGAGGTCTTGGAGCAGGAGGGCGGAAGAGCAGCTCCGTTTTGTCAAGGTTGAGCTTGAGGTAATGGGCCGACATCCAAGCTGAGATGCCTGTCAGGCATGCAGAGATACATGTCGCCACGTGGGTGTCAGAAGGGGGGGATATGACAAAGCCGTGTGACTTGGTGTAAAAAGAATAGAGAAGAGGGCCTAGAACCGAGCCCTGGGGGACACCAGTATTGAGAGCATGTGCTGCAGACAGATTTCCTCCATGCCACGTGGTAGGAGTGACTTGCCAGGTAGGATGCAATCCAGGGGTGTGCAGAGGGATGGTGCCAGGTTTCCCCCAATCCCGAGAGGGTTCCAGTCTGTAGTTTTTGAAGTCAGATGGGTGGAGTGCTGTTTTTTTGAGGGGAGCGACTGGCCATCTTGGTCAGGGACTGGTCAGGGATGAGTTGATAAGGGAAGTAAGGAATGGGAGGTCTCCAGAGATGGTTTGGAGAAGGGAGGAGGAGATGGGGTTGAGTGGGAAGGTTGACAGGCAGCTGGACATCACTAGTCACAGGATTCCATCTGGAGAGAGAGGGGAGAAAGAGGTCAAGGCATAGGGGTAGTTCTGTGTGAGTGGGAACAGTGGACTCAGTAGTCTGAGTTAAAGAGGAGCGGATGTCATCTACCTTTTTTTCAAAATGGTTGACAGTCATCCACAGAGAGGGAGGAGGTGGAGGATTAACCTGTTATGGCTGCAATCCCGATATCGGGATCGATATGACAACTACCAGTGAAAATAGAGGCCGCCAAATTCAAACCACAGAAATCTCATAATTACAATTCCTGAAACATACATGTGTCTTATATCATTTTAAAGCTATTTGCGTTGTTAATCCCACCATAGTGTCCCATTTCAAATAGGCTTTTCAGCGAAAGCACTACAAACGATTATGTTAGATCTCCACCAAACCACAATAAGCACAGCCATTTTCCAGCAAAATATAGCATTCACAAAAACCAGAAATAAAGATAAAATGAATCACTAACCTGAACTATCTTCATCAGATGACACTTATAGGACTTCATGTTACACACTACATGCATGTTTTGTTTGATAAAGTTAATATTTATATCAAAGAATCTGAGTTTACATTGGCACATTAGATTCACCAGTTCTAAAAACATCAAGTGATTTTGCATAGCCATATAGTTTCAACAGAAATACTCATCATAAATGCAGATGATAATGCAAGTTATACACATGGAATTATAGATATACCTCTCCTTAATGCAACCGATGTGTCAGATTTCAAAAAAGGTTTACGGAAAAAAGCAACCCATGCAATAATCTGAGACGGCGCTCAGAACAGTAGCCAAATTAGCCTTCATGTTGGAGTCAACAGAAACCAGAAAATACATGATAAATGTTTCCTTACCTTTGATGAACTTCATCAGAATGCAGTCCTAGAAATCCCAGGTCCACAATAAATGCTTGATTTGTTCGAAAATGTCCGTTATTTATGTCCAATTAGCTACTTTGGTTAGCGCGTTTGGTAAACAATTCCAAAGTCACAAAGCGCATCCACTATAACGTGACGAAATGTCCAAAAGTTCTGTAACAGTCAGTAGAAACATGTCAAACGATGTACTGAATCAATCTTTACAATGTTGTTTACATATATCTTGAATAACGTTCCACCCGGATAATTAGAATGACTTCAGATGAGCGATGGAACGCAGGTGAAAGCATGGTCCACTCATGGCTGTGGTGACTATTTCCTGTGTCAATCGACCCCCCTTCACATTAGAGTCATCAGACAAAGTTCTATTGACTGCTGACATCTAGTGGAAGGCGTAGGAAGTGAAAACTCATCCATATCTCGCTGTAATTTCAATGAGACCTTGGTTGAAAATCTGCCACCTCCAGAAAAAAAACAGGATGTGGAATTTCACAGGTTTTTGCATGCTATATGAGTTATGTTATACTCACAGACATAATTCAAACAGTTTTAGAAACTTCAGAGTGTTTTCTATCCAATATGAATAATACTATGCAAATATTTGCAACTATGACTGAGGAGCAGGCCGTTTGATATGGGCACCTTTCATCCAAGCTACTCAGTACTGCCCCTGCAGCCATAAAAAAGTTGGGGGAGGAGAAAATGGAGAAGAGTTTTACAGGTTTTTAAGCGTTAGAAAGTAGCTTTAGAGAGGAGCGGGTGGAAAGAAGATAGGTCCTCTGGAAGTTACATTTTTCTCCATTTCTGCTCAGCCTTCCGCAGCCATGTTCTGTTAGCATGCAGTGAGTCACTCAGGCACGGAACAGGAGAGGAAGGTCGGGCCGGCTGGGAAGAAAGGGAAAGGGGACAGTGAGAGTCAAAGGATGCAGAAAGGGAGGAAGGTAGGGTCGAAGAGGCAGAGTCAGGAGGGAGTAGGATTTAGCAGGAAGAGAGGATAGGATAGAAGAGAGAGAGAGAGAGAGAGAGAGAGAGAGAGAGAGAGAGAGAGAGAGAGAGAGAGAGAGAGAGAGAGAGAGAGAGAGAGAGAGAGAGAGGGAGAGAGAGAGAGAGAGAGAGAGAGAGAGAGAGAGAGTGAAGATTGTGGCAGCACATGACCATCTGGGTGGGGGCTGTGGGTAGGATTTGAGGAAAAATGGAGGGAAAAGGAAACAAAGTAGTGACCAGAGACATGGAGGGGGTTGCAGTGACATTAGTAGGTGAACAGCCTCTAGTTAAGATGAGGTCAAGTGTATTGCCTATATTGTGAGTGGGAGTGGACTGGGAAAGGGTGAGGTCAAGTGTATTGCCTATATTGTGAGTGGGAGGGGACTGAGAAAGGGTGAGATCAAGTGTGTTGCCTAAAGAAGAAAGGAGTGGAAAGAAGGTGTGGAAATAAATGAATTAAAGTCAGGCGTCAGGAGTTTAAAGTCCAGTACGATGAGTGGTGAGCCATCATCGGGAAATTAGCTTATCAAGGTGTCAAGCTCATTAAGAAACTCTCCAAGGGCACCTGGTGGGCGATAGATGACATTGTTAAGCTTGAGTGGACAAGTGACAGTAAGAGCATGGAATTCAAAGGAAGAGATAGAGAGGTGAGAGAGGGGAAAAATAGAAAATCTCCATTTAGGAGAAATTAGTAGAACTGTGCTACCACTGCAAAGAACAGATGCTCTCGGACTATAAAATAGCCAGATGACGCGTTAGCAGCTGGAGTAGCAGTGTTCTCTGGGGAAATCCATGTCTCTGTCAGGGCCAAAAGGTGTAGGGACTGAGGGGCAACAGGCTGAGTTCCTTATTGACCGCAGATAGGCAGTTCCAAACGCTGCAGAGATTAGGAATCACACATGGGTTGTGTGCACAAGGTACACTAAATTAGAAGGGTTGCAGCCACGGGGTGGAGAACATCTGTAAAACCTACAGGGAGAGGCGCAAACTAGGATGGGAAACACACACATACTTTCCAAAGCTACAAAAGAGCAAAATGAGATCATCAGAAAATAACTAGGTAAGATATTCAAGTGAGAGAGTCTAGTGGAGCCTTCCTCTCTTTCCTTCCTCATATAACTACTCAGAACAACTTGGCAGAACATCTTTGTGTCGGCAACAGCATTTGATTTGGTGACAAAACCTCTGCTTACACCTGTGGCTGAAAACACAGGGGAGACTGAAGTACTACCACTAAATGCCTAGCAGAGGTGAAAGACACACCTCCCAGCACTGATTGCTGATTTCCTGGCAGAGGTGGAGAAAACATATAATACAACACGCCCACAAATGAGCAAGACTGTTACACAAATAGGCCTGAAACTAGCGTGAAACTAAGTCCACAATGACAAGTGCTGAGCAATCAGACAGTTCAAAAAAGCAATGATGATCTACTGTAGGCTAGTAGGTAAAAGACAGCACTTAAATTAAATTGCCCTAGTAAGACAATACCAACAGCTACTCATTGAATCACAAAATCTACTTGGTACTCTTGTAAGAGTTGATCCCCTTCCAAACTATAGATTATGCACTTTTGTGTGTGTGTGTGTGTGTGTGTGTGTGTGTGTGTGTGTGTGGGTGTGTGTGTGTGTGTGTGTGTGTGCGCGCGTTAGCGTGCCTGCGTGTCTGCCTGCGTGTGTGTTTGTGTGCCCGTTTTTGCAATGTAGAGGAACTAACAAAATTACCCTGTTCTTCAATTTTTGCTAGATATATTTGCCTGTGTCTTTAGGGGTATTACTGTACACACAGGAAAATAGAGGATTTACCTGGCAGCCTGCACTGTAGACAAAGCCAGTCTGCAGCCAGACACTAGCCATCTGGGACTTCACGAGAGTGCCATCTAGTGTATATGTTAAGTACT
The DNA here is from genome assembly GCF_002021735.2 of Oncorhynchus kisutch. Classification (NCBI taxonomy): domain Eukaryota; kingdom Metazoa; phylum Chordata; class Actinopteri; order Salmoniformes; family Salmonidae; genus Oncorhynchus; species Oncorhynchus kisutch. Next base: position 40,206,486 of record NC_034180.2, read on the forward strand.
GCATTAGAACGCTCAGCCAGCTCCCTACTTCTGATTCCATTGTGCTGAGGGCAATAGGCACAGTTAAACTGAGGAGCACAACATAGTGAAGCCTACTGCAGCACAACAAAGAGAATATTACTATGAGGTTTTCCTCATATAATCCTGCAAATTGTCCTGCAAATAGATAGCTTCAATCCAGAATTATGCAGCACTGAGTAGACTCCAGGATTTCTTGTCAAGATAGCCCTGACGTTTCCAGTCTGTTGTGATAAGAAGTTATTTACTCAATCAACCCTCAAAGGCTGCATTAATTACACAACCGCATTTCCAGTCTCCTCAGTCAGAGATTCTTCTGTTGATTTGCAAAACTCATGAACAAATTGGCTTAGGCACTCCTATGATCCCTTGGTGCAGTGATGGTTGTCGGCGGTATTATTCAAATCAAATTGCATTTGTCACATGCTTCATAAACAACATATGTAGACTAATAGTAAAATGCTTACTTATGGGCCTTACCCAGCAATGCAGAATAAATCATTTAAAAAATACACGAGGAATAAATGCACAATGAATAACAATAACTTGGCTATATACACGGGGTATCAGTGCTGAGACAATGTTTAGGGGTATGAGGTAATTGAGTTAGTTATGTACATATAGGTAGGGATAACATGACTACTTCCTGAGTGCTGTGTCTCTCCAAAACCCAGATTGACGGCATGGCAGAGCCTCCTCAGCAACCAGCCGGCCACCCAGCCAGGCAGGCACCTAATTTGCATACAAATTGAGATAGAAAGTGCCATTGTGTTTTAAAGAAAGCTGCTTCTAAAGCTCTGAGAACGCCAGGGCAGCTCTGACTCTTTCTCTCTCACGTTCTGTCTCTCGCTCTGTCTCCCTCTCTCTCTCTCCCTCCCTCTCTCTTTCTCTCAGGCTCTCTTGCTCTCTGTGTGTGTGCGTGTGTGTGTGTGTGTGTGTGTGTGTGTGTGTGTGTGTGTGTGTGTGTGTGTGTGTGTGTGTGTGTGTGTGTGTGTGAGAGAGAGAGTGTGTGTGTGAGAGGCTGATAATCCACCCTCTGATGGTCTGAGCAATAACTTTAGTTTATGTGTGTTCTTGGGGTTTTATAATCCTTGTGGAGACCAGAAGTCCTCATATGGAGAGTAAAACAAGGACAATTCGCCAGTCCCCACTAGGACAAAGGCTATTTTAGTTTTAGGGATGAGGATTAGGGTTATGGTTACAATTGGGGTTAGGGTTACAATTAGGGTTAGGTTTAGGGTTAGGAGTTAGGTTTAGGTTTAGGGTAAAAGGTTTGGGGTTAAGGTTAGGTGTAGGATTAAGGTTAAGGGATAGGGTTAGGGGTTAAGGAAAATAGGATTTTGAATGGGAATCAATTGTTTGGTCACTACAAGGATAGTAAAACCAACATGTAAATGATAGGGGACACCCTTTACCTTGTGCTCCTCTTCTACCCTGCTGGCTGCCCAGAAACAGCTCTAAACTGGTGCTGGCAGCCACTGGCAGCCCGATGGGCAATGCCTCCCATGCCCTCTGTCTCCTACAGTACTTGCTCTGTCAGAGCTGTCAGTTTCAATCCATACCCAGCTAGCAGATCATGTTCTGGAAACAATATGTTTCTTAAAGCTTGGTGGGAGAGTGGTTGTCTTATGGTTATTTAGCATACAACCTTCCCACACATTTTTGAGAATGGTGCAGGATATTTGCTTAGTTATGGAACGTTCTCAGCACATTTACATAACTTGAGAAAAAAACGTTACTTTCATGACTTTAACAGAACATTTTCTTAAAGTTCAAACCTGGTTACATAACATTTTGGTAATGATCTAGGAACGTTCTCCAACTGGTTTGACATTGGGAATGTTCTCAAGTTGTTCAGAGAACGTTAAGGAACAGCATAACGTTTCCTACGGGTTTCCTCGTGGTTATATTTAAAGTCATGTTCTCAAATTGTTCCTGAGAACATTAAGATACATTTCCATAAAAAACACAAGAAAACTTTAGTAACGTTCAGAGAATTCCATTCTCAGCATCAACAAAACTTTGTGTTCAGGTGTGTTGGCCGCGCCCACTTATTGACCTCACCTGATCATAATGAGTGCTTGTTTCCTTTTAAATGTGGTCAGTTTGAAAAGACAAAAATAAACACCTTTGTATGTGTAAAAAATCATGGCATGCTAGCTCCATCCTGTGTAAACTGGAACAACAAGTCCTCCTCCGTCCTCGCCATCTATTTGACTGTGTGTATCTCTCTTTCACTCTCCCCCATCCCTCTCTCTCCTCTTTTCTCGCTCATCCCTCTCTCTTATACACCCTCTCATCCCAATCTCTCTAATTTCCCATCTTTCTCACCGTCCTTCTCTCTCATATACCCTTTCTCTCTCCTCCATCCCTCTCTTTCTCTAGACAAATGACCTGGACCCGTTCCAGGAGCTGCTGGAGCAGCGAGGTTACTCTGATGATGTCACCATGCACAGCACCAAGCCCAAGTACGCCCAGTGCAAAGAGAGCAAGAAGGACCTGATAACGTAAGACTGACCTGTACAGGATGTGTGTGTGCGTGCGTATGGCATGTTAATGGCATGCTATATTTTGCCACGTACTTTTCAGCCAGCTTTTCATTTGATCCACAGCTCTTCAGCCAGTGTTTTGCTGGTTTCTTATGCTTCTCTTATGTTGATGGTTTAATGTAATAAAACATGATGACCTCATCATGTTGCAGCTGCGCTCTAGAACGGGTCCAGAACAGTCCAAACCATTTTTGCAGAGAGTCAAGCTAAACTGGAAACAATGAAAAACAAATCAGCCAACAATAAAAGGGATAAACAAACCGATTTATTTTATGTTCCTCTAGTTTTGGTTTCATTCTGTCTATTCCTCTGGTGACAGATGCCCAACATCTGGGCGTCAGGGCAGTGGTCGAGTGACTTACCTCGACTATGCTCTCAGACTACTGCAGACAGAATGCACATCTCTGTGTTTACCCTTAAGTATGATTACAGTTAACCCTTTGAGTCAACATAGTGTCTAAGTGATGTGTATCATCATGGTAAACATAGGCCTACCAGATACCCAATTATGTCAAGGAATGTAATCAATGAACTTACAGATCATGTCAACAAAACATTTATGTTCTACACAGGCTATTTCTGAAGGCAGTTATTTAGAGGGGTTAACACGTTTATTTACTGACCCATAGTCCCCCTTGCACTTGCATCATGGCTTTCTTGCAATTCCAGTCTTGTCAACATGTGTGTTTGTGTGTAAGTGTGTGTACAGTGTGTACTGTGCATGTTTGTCTGTGTCTTTATGTTTCAGTGGTGGGCCCTCTCTCTTCTTTGCCTCACTAACGTTGTCATGGTATATCTTCCAGTCTCTCTGGCTGTCCTTTAGCCGACAAAAGCATTCGAAGTATGATGGCTACCAACTCACAAGAGCTCAAGTAAGGCGTGAGATGTTTCATTTTTATTTTTGTTTCTTCTTTTATTGATATATTGTGAAAAAAGTAGAATTCCCAATTCCTGAATTCAGAACTTGGTTTTAGTTCCTCAGACAAAGCAAAAACACTCTACTGACTGTTATTAATATGTATGTTTTATTTATGGGGTATATCAGCTTTAATAGTGCAGTGTCGTGTCTTTACTATCATTAACTGAAGACTGATAGTTTTTATCAAAGATTCTCTGTAATTAGTTATTACCCGATTAGACTGATTAATCATGTAACCGTAATTACTAGGAAGTCGGGGCACCAAGGAAAAATATTCAGATTACAAAGTTATAATTTCCTAAAATAACTTTTCAGATATTTTATCTGATCAATTAGTCTTCGAATTAATGAATTATTTACTTTACCTCACGTTAGTCTCATTCCGAACGTCGTAAATTGTTGGTTATCTGCACGAACCCAGTCTTCAGTATGAGTCATCCATACATCAATTGTCTTAAATCATTTATTTATTACTAACTAAGTTATTCACAGACATACATAAACAAACAAACAAACAAGGTAAATGTGGTTACATGAAATGATAGGAGAATGTGCCCTAGTGGGCTAAACCGGCATGGCGGCTTGTTAGACTAAAGGGGAAGTGGGGGTCACTACAGAGTGATAATTATAACAATTGAAATGCTAATCCTTTACACATGAACACTCACTCATTCGGGAACAATTGCAATCAATATATATATTTACACTTTGTAAGAATTGTCCGTCTCTCTCCCTCTTTCTCTCTGTCGTGGTTAGTGGGTAGTTCAGAGTGACATTCATTCGTTTCGTTATAGAATGTATGTTTCAGCAGTTGTCGTTCTTCGCGTTCAATGATACCGAATTCCTAGCTGCAGACTAGTAATTAACATCAAAGACTTGTTCTTATTCTGCCGGTATCGATAGTCTAAGAGTTTATCCACGTGGTATGGTTAAAAGATTCAGCAAGGGTCTACAACCTTTGTCCTCCTAATGGAGAAAAACTATGGTCTGCAACCTTTAGCCATCTCGTAATTGAGGTAAGCTCGGTCTGTTGATCGAAAACCCGAGTGGGGGTTTTATTCGGAAGGTTCGAAAAGGGCTGTCCCAGGACAGCTGTCCCTAACTGGGCTCAGGGGCTGTCCCAGGATGTCTGACCCTAACTGGGCTCAGGGGCGGTCCTCTGATTTAGTTCAAATCAAAAGGGAATTGTATTTTTCTTCATTAAACAGTCCAAAATCATATTACACAATTATACAAACAGTATCATACTCACTCATTCATATTATACAACAATTAGATGTAAACCTCATATCTGAGGCTATTATATAAACAGTGTTATGGTAATGTGTCCACACCGTCTGCCATGAGCTTCCCCAAGTTGTGACAAACGGACCAGTTCGTAGCTGGATTCTTCACCATCTTTTATACTTTCTCCGGAACATGAAATTTGTTCGTACCTCAATTTCTGTGAGGTGTAAGAATCTACTCTCTCTATATTGTGTGTCCATGAGGAGATCCTCAGGAATTTATGACGTCTCTCTGACCACAGCAAACTAGTTGAAGGAGAAAAGGGGGAGGCAGGGAGAGGGGGATAGGGCTTGCTATACCCAAAGAGGTCAACGTCATGACAGCAGATATATTGTAGGTTCTATCAATGTAATTGTCTGCATCATTTCCAATACCCTATATATAGTATATGTATTTAAGTACATTTTCCTTTATTGTTTTCCCTTAACCTTCCCGTAATTGGAGTACACTCTACTGACTGATACAGCGAAATACATTATAGATCTAACGGTATTGAATGAGTGTGTTTTTGACTGTGTCCCTTAAGCCCTGTTGGTTGCTGTAGGCCCTGATTCGCTGTGTTTTCTGTCCCAGGTGCCCGACACCGGGGTGCGATGGTTCTGGGCATAATACTGGCAACTACGCATCACACAGAAGGTAAAATAAACACAAACACACACACACACTTCTAGTTATTCACACTGGCAGTGGACAGCACACACACCTCTCAGGCTGGTTCAGAGGAAGTTCTCTGTATTAATAATATTTGCAATTGATATGGTTGTCTTTCCTCTGCAGTCTATCAGGGTGTCCGCGGGCCAGGAAGAGTGGAATGAAGATAACACACAGTAAAGAGGACAAGGAGGACCAGGAGCCCATCAGGTAGAGTTAGTCTGCCAAACCCCTCTCAAAGACTCAGGGAACTACAGCTCTCACCCAATTTCTAGATGCCCTTAACCAACTCTCACTGTTATTTTTAGATTGAAACAGAGACAGGCAACCCCCAGTGGTTTGAAAATGAGGGTTGTCCTATGTAGGGATCTTATGTTGTGGCATCACAAAAATATACAGAGATAGTTAGCTGGAGAGAGAGACAGAGATTTATCTGGTTTCTCTCTAATGAGCTTTTCTGGCTGCTCTCTCATCGATTTCTCAGTGGTGCTGAGAGAAAACCAACACCCTGGCCTGTCTGTCTGCCTGTCTGTCGATCTATCTCCCACGGTCAGCCAAGCCAACAGAGGCAGGGTCGCTTTCCCACACATCTATCTTCATTAAAAGCCATGATTGCATGGAACTCCCTTCCATCTTATATAGCGCAAGTGAACAGCAAACCTGGTTTCAAAAAACAAATAAAGCAACACCTCACGGCACAAGGCCTCTCCCCTATCTGACCTGCTTGTTGTGTGTACTATATGTACTGACATGTACGTGGAACTGATAGATGGACACACATGCACACTACATGTTAGGTTTTCAATGTATGTAAATTGTAAAGTATTTGGTCTGTAATGTCTTTTTAGTTACATGTCGGACCCCAGTAAGACTAGATGTCACCACTGCCGTCGGCTAATGGGGATCCTAATAAAATCAATAACAAAAAACTACTCCAAATAAGCATTGGCTGGAGGAGAAAAGTTATTGGACTTAGAGTCAACCTTTTCTCTTTCTGAAAGCATTTGGAACTGTGTGTGGGAGTTTGGACCATTTTCAGAAAGAGATTGTGACTGTTTCTGGAAATATAATAAGCCTGATTGATAGTTTAATAAAACCAAGGGGAGTTGTAACAATAATCCACTGGGGAAATATTCTCTGTTGAAACATTTTCAGCTTCACTGCATCTGATTAGCCATAGTGCCAAGTGCTGATTTAACGTTGACTGACTGTAGTCTGTGTCAGTGTGATAAACTGCCAAAGGGACAGATTAGACCAGATCAGACCAGATCAGACCAGATCAGACCAGATCAGACCAGATCAGACCAGATTAGACCAGATCAGACCAGATCAGACGAGATCAGACCAGATTAGACCAGATCAGACCAGATCAGACCAGATCAGACCAGATCAGACCAGATCAGACCAGATTAGACCAGATCAGACCAGATCAGACCAGATCAGACCAGATCAGACCAGATCAGACCAGATCAGACCAGATCAGACCAGATCAGACCAGATTGAAGGTGTTTTTATTTATATTTAAGTCAGAGTCATTACTGATACCGTATCCTCTCCCATTCTGCACACTGTAACTCAAAATACAAACAAAGTCATACTGCATTCACTGAAACAAAATGATATTTCCTCAACTCAAGCACCCATGAAGCTATGTGTGGTCCAACTTTACATTATATAGACCTTATGTCATAGTAATAACTATGTCATTAATAACACAATTCTTCCTGACAATGCATCCTGAGCAGGAAAAATTCTGGGTCCTTGTCAGGAAAAAACTCTTGACCCTGGTTATTAGACTAACCAGACCATCCATACGCCCTTCACAGGTGTCCGGTCCCGGGCTGTGGCGGTCAGGGTCATGTGACAGGGAAGTATGCATCTCACCGCAGTGCATCAGGCTGTCCCCTAGCGGCCAAGCGACAGAAGGACGGTTACATGAATGGCTCCCAGTTCACATGGAAGGCTGGGAAGACAGACGGCATGTCCTGTCCCACCCCGGGCTGTGACGGCTCGGGTCACGTCAGTGGGAGCTTCCTCACACATCGGAGGTGGGTCTGGGTCCTGCATCAATATTTGATCATCCTCTCTTTCTCCCTTCCTTGAAGTAATCACTGATCTGACGGGATCTGTGAAAGCTAGTGGAGCCAAGCTTCACTCATCCAGTCAGGTTTTGTGTGTGTTTAAATAAAATATGCACTATTTGTATGTATGTCTAAAAATGTCTAATATTTATAATATTTTCCCCAAGTCTGTCGGGCTGTCCTCGTGCGACGTCTGCCATGAAGAAAGCCAGACTGTCTGGACTGTCTGAAATGCTAACGATAAAACAGCGCACCAGCAACGGTAATGACTGTCAACAATCACTCACACAATGGAGCCAATCAGGAGTATGTATGTGTAATGAGCTACTGAGTGAAATCCCAATCTGACATACAGAGCCAATCAGGAGTATGTATGCGTAATGAGCTACTGAGTGAAATCCCAATCTGACATAGAGACAATCAGGAGTGTGTGTGTATGTGTAATGATCTACAGAGTCGAATCCCAATCTGATATAAAGAGTCAATCAGGAGTGTGTGTGTGTAATGAGCTTCTGAGTAGAATCCCAATCTGACATACAGAGCCAACCAGGAGTGTGTGTGTGTAATGAGCTTCTGAGTAGAATCCCAATCTGACATACAGAGCCAATCAGGAGTCGGTACACGTAATGAGCTCCTGAGTAGAATCCAAATCTGACATAAAGAGCAAGTCAGGATTGGGTATGTGTAATTTTTTTTTTTTTACCTTTATTTAACTAGGCAAGTCAGTTAAGAACAAATTCTTATTTACAATGGCGGCCTAGGAACAGTGGGTTAACTGCCTTGTTCAGGGGCAGAACGACAGATTTTTATCTTATTAGCTCGGTTCGATCTAGCAACCTTTCGGTAACTGGCCAACGCTCTAACCACTAGGTAATGAGCCACTGAGTAGAATCCTAATCTGACATAAAGAACCAATCAGGAGTGTGTATGCGTAATGAGCTACTGAGTGGAACCCCAATCTGAATGAAAGGGTACAGGATTGCCATACAGCCTTTGAGCTAGCAAACTAGCCAGTGACAATTAGTGTATAAGAGACCATCCCTCTGCCTCTATCACACATCTCATTCACCCACCACTGACACATCATTTGAAATATGTAGTTGGGCTCGGGATGGGTGGCAGGTGTCTAATAATTGTTCACTGTATAATATTTTTAAGGAATCGAAAATGAGGAAGAAATTAAACAGCTGGATGAAGAAATCAAAGATTTAAGTGAATCAAATTCACAAGTGGAAGCAGATATGATCAAACTTAGAACACAGGTAAGTCAGTAGTACTATGCCATCTGTTTACTTGAAGATTTGACTCATTTCATGCTTACCTTTCAGTTTCTACCCATTGTGGAGCATCATTCTGCTATTGTCAGCACTCATATAATGATAATGTGTACTGCAATGAAGTGTGTATTTCATTGTTGTACAGCATACACCTAAATGAATCTACCCTCTGCTAAAAAGGTTACCAGAAAAGTTACTCCAGTTTAGATAAAGCTGTCCAATTTTCATACATGATCTACCATCATCGAGAGAAATCCCAGTATATCTCACATCTGGGAGAATGCAGTATAACAAAGTGGTGGATTCCTAATTACAAAGCACTATACCTCTGTGAGTGCCTGCTTGCCAAACAGAGAGAGCATAGTCACTCACAGCCAATACAGGGAAGCACCCTGTCCTCACTAACAGGAACAGGAGCAGCAGCTTTCACAGCTTGTATGGAAGGGTTCCTTCCTAAAGAACTATTTGTGTGTGTGAGTTGCAGAAGCTACACATCAGTATCAAGGGAGTCTCAAACACTCCAGGAAAGGAAAGAGAGAAGCTTCACAATATTTATGTTCACCTACAGTTTGCCTTTTTGAGATTGCATGCACGTTTGATCTCATTTTGAAATACCGTCTGTTTTCTAACTTGTAGTACATCTTTGGAACTGAATTGTACTGTATGTGCATTGGAGGCGTATGGCATATTTGTTGGAATACACCCCACAGACTTTCAGTACATTTTAGTGAGTTTCAGCGTGTTGAATATCATGTGCCCATGCTTCATTGCTCTTCGCCTGTGTTGCTCTGTTGCGGGTACATCCATCTCTCCGTGTGATGATGTCATAGACATGGCTGCACGCCAGCCAATCAGCAGTGAGTTGTGACATGTCTGACGTAGGCCGCTGCCCGTGTTATGTGAACTGTGAACTGCACCCTGTGTGCTCCACTGTAACAACCAGAGGTAAAGAAGCACTACCTTTACGGTAACCTTCTTCTTCTCTCACTCTCCCCCCATTCCCTAGATTACCACAATGGAGTCTAATCTGAAGTCAATAGAGGAAGAAAACAAGGTGATTGAACATCAAAATGAATCTCTCCTGCATGAGCTGGCCAGCCTCAGCCAGACACTGATTAACAGTTTAGCTAATATCCAGCTCCCTCATATGGTAAGGGAACACCAAGAACGGCAATCGGGCAAGTTCCTATAAGCAAACATACTGTAGCATATGAGTTGATTCATTTACATACTCATCTATGTACAGTATTTATCTATTCATTTCTGTGAAGCCCATACGGTTACAGTGGTTGTGCATGCTAAGTTGAGCAGGGGCTTTCTGAGCCTAGATCAATGAAAAATAAGAGTATTCATCATTTTAGCCAAAGTGAATAGGGGAAGTATTATATGATGCGCGTTTTATGAATTATAGAGCGATTAGACAATCAGTTTCAAACAAAGGTGTTAACAGTTGACTTGGGCAGGAGCTCACCAGAGCTGAGTACCGGCACCTAAAGATTTTTACTGCTTGAGTAAAGTACTGACATCTACCTGTTAACAGTGAAATGAAAACTTAAGTCTCTACCACTTTGGCGCTCGGTCTATAGCTATAGGCTACTACGTTTGTAAATTCAACAAACTTACTTGTGGATCTATCATGGATTTTCATAGTACAGTACAGTACGTAGTATAGTACAGTACATGCTATAATTGCAGGTCTGTATTTACTGTAGTGCTACATGTATTTCAGGCATGTAAAAAACAGCTTTTCTCCATTAGCATCCATTAGATTATTTTCTTATAGTCTTCAGAAGAAAAGGAAAAAATAGCACTGGTCCAAAAACTATGAATGATGCCTGTGTCAATCACAAATTAAAATCTTGGCATTTTTTTATTCTTAAAACTCTATCTCCTTATCTTAAAACGTGTAACTTTTGTGTGTGAATACAATGCGATATCATTCCAGAGGCTGTGATCATTCTGACTATGTTGTGAGCTGGATTCAGTTGCTGGCCCAATTCGCTATGTTTTCTTAGGTTTTGCCTCTATTTATTTCACATATCAATTGTGTCAGATGTTCTGTTGGTGCTGTAGCTCAAATGCTACCACCTAGGAATTGTTTGAGAGAGTAACAGTAACTAGGTAGCAACTAACAGTAACTAACCTTTCCCCCATAGAAACCGCTGGCACACAAAGAGGCTTCCATTAGAAATAACAGCTGCTTACAGATGCATCAGAGAGTAAGACAATCATTCATCATATTCTTACTCTAACACTGCTTGTCTTTCTGTTAATCCTTCTCCTTGTTTCCTCATCAGGGAACTGTATGAAAGACTGGACCTCTGTTTTTCGCAATCATGTTACATAGCAAGATTTTGTCCTGTATTTTAAGCTTTATCCAGAAATGGGAATTAAACAAAAACAATTGTCTTTTTAACAATTGTCTGAGGATAGTGCTGGACCATCTGACAAGAAGGGGGTACAGTTTGATGAAAAACTGCAAAACACAGGGCCCTAATTATTGTGTCATCAAAATGCAGGGCCCTAATGACAGAAACATCAAAACACAGGGCCATAATGATAGTATCACCAAAACACAGGGCCATAATGATAGTATCATCAAAACACAGGGCCATAATGATAGTATCATCAAAACACAGGGCCATAATGATAGTATCACCAAAACACAGGGCCATAATGATAGTATCATCAAAACACAGGGCCATACTGATAGTATCATCAAAACACAGGGCCATAATGATAGTATCATCAAAACACAGGGCCATAATGATAGTATCACCAAAACACAGGGCCATAATGATAGTATCATAAAAACACAGGGCCATACTGATACTATCACCAAAACACAGGGCCATAATGATACTATCATAAAAACACAGGGCCATAATGATAGTATCATCAAAACACAGGGCCCTAATGATACTATCATAAAAACACAGGGCCATAATGATAGTATCATCAAAACACAGGGCCCTAATGATAGTATCATCAAAACACAGGGCCATAATGATAGTATCACCAAAACACAGGGCCTTAATGATAGTATCATCAAAACACAGGGCCATAATGATAGTATCATCAAAACACAGGGCCCTAATGATAGTATCATCAAAACACAGGGCCCTAATGATAGTATCATAAAAACACAGGGCCATACTGATACTATCACCAAAACACAGGGCCATAATGATAGTATCGTAAAAACACAGGGCCATACTGATACTATCACCAAAACACAGGGCCATAATGATACTATCATAAAAACACAGGGCCATAATGATACTATCATAAAAACACAGGGCCATAATGATAGTATCATCAAAACACAGGGCCATAATGATAGTATCATAAAAACACAGGGCCATACTGATACTATCACCAAAACACAGGGCCATAATGATAGTATCATAAAAACACAGGGCCATACTGATACTATCACCAAAACACAGGGCCATAATGATACTATCATAAAAACACAGGGCCATAATGATACTATCATAAAAACACAGGGCCATAATGATAGTATCATCAAAACACAGGGCCATAATGATAGTATCATAAAAACACAGGGCCATACTGATACTATCACCAAAACACAGGGCCATAATGATACTATCATAAAAACACAGGGCCATAATGATAGTATGATCAAAACACAGGGCCATAATGATAGTATCACCAAAACACAGGGCCTTAATGATAGTATCATCAAAACACAGGGCCATAATGATAGTATCATCAAAACACAGGGCCCTAATGATACTATCATAAAAACACAGGGCCATAATGATACTATCATAAAAACACAGGGCCATAATGATAGTATCATCAAAACACAGGGCCATAATGATAGTATCATCAAAACACAGGGCCATAATGATAGTATCACCAAAACACAGGGCCATAATGATAGTATCATCAAAACACAGGGCCATAATGATAGTATCACCAAAACACAGGGCCATAATGATAGTATCATGAAAACACAGGGCCATAATGATAGTATCATCAAAACACAGGGCCATAATGATAGTATCACCAAAACACAGGGCCATAATGATAGTATCATCAAAACACAGGGCCATAATGATAGTATCATCAAAACACAGGGCCATAATGATAGTATCATCAAAACACAGGGCCATAATGATAGTATCATCAAAACACAGGGACATAATGATAGTATCACCAAAACACAGGGCCATAATGATAGTATCATCAAAACACAGGGCCATAATGATAGTATCACCAAAACACAGGGCCATAATGATAGTATCATCAAAACACAGGGCCATAATGATAGTATCATCAAAACACAGGGCCATAATGATAGTATCATCAAAACACAGGGCCATAATGATAGTATCACCAAAACACAGGGCCATAATGATAGTATCATAAAAACACAGGGCCCTAATGATAGTATCATCAAAACACAGGGCCCTAATGATAGTATCATCAGAACACAGGGCCATAATGATAGTATCATCAGAACACAGGACCATAATGATAGTATCACCAAAACACAGGGCCATAATGATAGTATCACCAAAACACAGGGCCTTAATGATAGTATCATCAAAACACAGGGCCATAATGATAGTATCATCAAAACACAGGGCCCTAATGATAGTATCATCAAAACACAGGGCCCTAATGATAGTATCATAAAAACACAGGGCCATAATGATACTATCACCAAAACACAGGGCCATAATGATACTATCATAAAAACACAGGGCCATAATGATACTATCATAAAAACACAGGGCCATAATGATAGTATCATCAAAACGCAGGGCCATAATGATAGTATCACCAAAACACAGGGCCTTAATGATAGTATCATCAAAACACAGGGCCATAATGATAGTATCATCAAAACACAGGGCCCTAATGATACTATCATAAAAACACAGGGCCATAATGATACTATCACCAAAACACAGGGCCATAATGATACTATCATAAAAACACAGGGCCATAATGATAGTATCATCAAAACACAGGGCCATAATGATAGTATCATCAAAACACAGGGCCATAATGATAGTATCACCAAAACACAGGGCCATAATGATAGTATCATCAAAACACAGGGCCATAATGATAGTATCACCAAAACACAGGGCCATAATGATAGTATCACCAAAACACAGGGCCATAATGATAGTATCATCAAAACACAGGGCCATAATGATAGTATCATCAAAACACAGGGCCATAATGATAGTATCATCAAAACACAGGGCCATAATGATAGTATCATCAAAACACAGGGCCATAATGATAGTATCATCAAAACACAGGGCCATAATGATAGTATCATCAAAACACAGGGCCATAATGATAGTATCATCAAACCACAGGGCCATAATGATAGTATCATCAAAACACAGGGCCATAATGATAGTATCATCAAACCACAGGGCCATAATGATAGTATCATCAAAACACAGGGCCATAATGATAGTATCATCAAAACACAGGGCCATAATGATAGTATCATCAAAACACAGGGCCATAATGATAGTATCATCAAAACACAAGGCCATAATGATAGTATCACCAAAACACAGGGCCATAATGATAGTATCATCAAAACACAGGGCCATAATGATACTATCACCAAAACACAAGGCCATAATGATAGTATCATCAAAACACAGGGCCATAATGATAGTATCATCAAAACACAGGGCCATAATTATAGTATCATCAAAACACAGGGCCATAATGATAGTATCATCAAAACACAGGGCCATAATGATAGTATCATCAAAACACAGGGCCATAATGATAGTATCATCAAAACACAGGGCCATAATGATAGTATCATCAAAACACAGGGCCCTAATGATACTATCATAAAAACACAGGGCCATAATGATACTATCATAAAAACACAGGGCCATAATGATAGTATCATCAAAACACAGGGCCATAATGATAGTATCATCAAAACACAGGGCCATAATGATAGTATCACCAAAACACAGGGCCATAATGATAGTATCATCAAAACACAGGGCCATAATGATAGTATCACCAAAACACAGGGCCATAATGATAGTATCATGAAAACACAGGGCCATAATGATAGTATCATCAAAACACAGGGCCATAATGATAGTATCACCAAAACACAGGGCCATAATGATAGTATCATCAAAACACAGGGCCATAATGATAGTATCATCAAAACACAGGGCCATAATGATAGTATCATCAAAACACAGGGCCATAATGATAGTATCATCAAAACACAGGGACATAATGATAGTATCACCAAAACACAGGGCCATAATGATAGTATCATCAAAACACAGGGCCATAATGATAGTATCACCAAAACACAGGGCCATAATGATAGTATCATCAAAACACAGGGCCATAATGATAGTATCATCAAAACACAGGGCCATAATGATAGTATCATCAAAACACAGGGCCATAATGATAGTATCACCAAAACACAGGGCCATAATGATAGTATCATAAAAACACAGGGCCCTAATGATAGTATCATCAAAACACAGGGCCCTAATGATAGTATCATCAGAACACAGGGCCATAATGATAGTATCATCAGAACACAGGACCATAATGATAGTATCACCAAAACACAGGGCCATAATGATAGTATCACCAAAACACAGGGCCTTAATGATAGTATCATCAAAACACAGGGCCATAATGATAGTATCATCAAAACACAGGGCCCTAATGATAGTATCATCAAAACACAGGGCCCTAATGATAGTATCATAAAAACACAGGGCCATAATGATACTATCACCAAAACACAGGGCCATAATGATACTATCATAAAAACACAGGGCCATAATGATACTATCATAAAAACACAGGGCCATAATGATAGTATCATCAAAACGCAGGGCCATAATGATAGTATCACCAAAACACAGGGCCTTAATGATAGTATCATCAAAACACAGGGCCATAATGATAGTATCATCAAAACACAGGGCCCTAATGATACTATCATAAAAACACAGGGCCATAATGATACTATCACCAAAACACAGGGCCATAATGATACTATCATAAAAACACAGGGCCATAATGATAGTATCATCAAAACACAGGGCCATAATGATAGTATCATCAAAACACAGGGCCATAATGATAGTATCACCAAAACACAGGGCCATAATGATAGTATCATCAAAACACAGGGCCATAATGATAGTATCACCAAAACACAGGGCCATAATGATAGTATCACCAAAACACAGGGCCATAATGATAGTATCATCAAAACACAGGGCCATAATGATAGTATCATCAAAACACAGGGCCATAATGATAGTATCATCAAAACACAGGGCCATAATGATAGTATCATCAAAACACAGGGCCATAATGATAGTATCATCAAAACACAGGGCCATAATGATAGTATCATCAAAACACAGGGCCATAATGATAGTATCATCAAACCACAGGGCCATAATGATAGTATCATCAAAACACAGGGCCATAATGATAGTATCATCAAACCACAGGGCCATAATGATAGTATCATCAAAACACAGGGCCATAATGATAGTATCATCAAAACACAGGGCCATAATGATAGTATCATCAAAACACAGGGCCATAATGATAGTATCATCAAAACACAAGGCCATAATGATAGTATCACCAAAACACAGGGCCATAATGATAGTATCATCAAAACACAGGGCCATAATGATACTATCACCAAAACACAAGGCCATAATGATAGTATCATCAAAACACAGGGCCATAATGATAGTATCATCAAAACACAGGGCCATAATTATAGTATCATCAAAACACAGGGCCATAATGATAGTATCATCAAAACACAGGGCCATAATGATAGTATCACCAAAACACAGGGCCATAATGATAGTATCATCAAAACACAGGGCCATAATGATAGTATCATCAAAACACAGGGCCATAATGATAGTATCATCAAAACACAGGGCCATAATGATAGTATCACCAAAACACAGGGCCATAATGATAGTATCATCAAAACACAGGGCCATAATGATAGTATCATCAAAACACAGGGCCATAATGATAGTATCATCAAAACACAGGGCCATAATGATAGTATCATGAAAACACAGGGCCATAATGATAGTATCATCAAAACACAGGGCCATAATTATAGTATCATCAAAACACAGGGCCATAATGATAGTATCACCAAAACACAGGGCCATAATGATAGTATCACCAAAACACAGGGCCATAATGATAGTATCATCAAAACACAGGGCCAAAATGATAGTATCACCAAAACACAGGGCCATAATGATAGTATCATCAAAACACAGGGCCATAATGATACTATCACCAAAACACAAGGCCATAATGATAGTATAATCAAAACACAGGGCCATAATGATAGTATCACCAAAACACAGGGCCATAATTATAGTATAATCAAAACACAGGGCCATAATGATAGTATCACCAAAACACAGGGCCATAATGATAGTATCATCAAAACACAGGGCCATAATGATAGTATCATCAAAACACAGGGCCATAATGATAGTATCATCAAAACACAGGGCCATAATGATAGTATCATCAAAACACAGGGCCATAATGATAGTATCACCAAAACACAGGGCCATAATGATAGTATCATCAAAACACAGGGCCATAATGATAGTATCACCAAAACACAGGGCCATAATGATAGTATCATCAAAACACAGGGCCATAATGATAGTACCATCAAAACACAGGGCCATAATGATAGTATCATCAAAACACAGGGCCATAATGATAGTATCATGAAAACACAGGGCCATAATGATAGTATCATCAAAACACAGGGCCATAATGATAGTATCATCAAAACACAAGGCCATAATGATAGTATCACCAAAACACAGGGCCATAATGATAGTATCATCAAAACACAGGGCCATAATGATACTATCACCAAAACACAAGGCCATAATGATAGTATCATCAAAACACAGGGCCATAATGATAGTATCACCAAAACACAGGGCCAAAATTATAGTATCATCAAAACACAGGGCCATAATGATAGTATCATCAAAACACAGGGCCATAATGATAGTATCATCAAAACACAGGGCCATAATGATAGTATCATCAAAACACAGGGCCATAATGATAGTATCATCAAAACACAGGGCCATAATGATAGTATCATCAAAACACAGGGCCATAATGATAGTATCATCAAAACACAGGGCCATAATGATAGTATCATCAAAACACAGGGCCATAATGATAGTATCATCAAAACACAGGGCCATAATGATAGTATCATGAAAACACAGGGCCATAATGATAGTATCATCAAAACACAGGGCCATAATGATAGTATCATGAAAACACAGGGCCATAATGATAGTATCATCAAAACACAGGGCCATAATGATAGTATCATCAAAACACAAGGCCATAATGATAGTATCACCAAAACACAGGGCCATAATGATAGTATCATCAAAACACAGGGCCATAATGATACTATCACCAAAACACAAGGCCATAATGATAGTATCATCAAAACACAGGGCCATAATGATAGTATCATCAAAACACAGGGCCATAATGATAGTATCATCAAAACACAGGGCCATAATGATAGTATCATCAAAACACAGGGCCATAATGATAGTATCACCAAAACACAGGGCCATAATGATAGTATCATCAAAACACAGGGCCATAATGATAGTATCATCAAAACACAGGGCCATAATGATAGTATCATCAAAACACAGGGCCATAATGATACTATCACCAAAACACAAGGCCATAATGATAGTATCATCAAAACACAGGGCCATAATGATAGTATCACCAAAACACAGGGCCAAAATTATAGTATCATCAAAACACAGGGCCATAATGATAGTATCATCAAAACACAGGGCCATAATGATAGTATCATCAAAACACAGGGCCATAATGATAGTATCATCAAAACACAGGGCCATAATGATAGTATCATCAAAACACAGGGCCATAATGATAGTATCATCAAAACACAGGGCCATAATGATAGTATCATCAAAACACAAGGCCATAATGATAGTATCACCAAAACACAGGGCCATAATGATAGTATCATCAAAACACAGGGCCATAATGATACTATCACCAAAACACAAGGCCATAATGATAGTATCATCAAAACACAGGGCCATAATGATAGTATCATCAAAACACAGGGCCATAATGATAGTATCATCAAAACACAGGGCCATAATGATAGTATCATCAAAACACAGGGCCATAATGATAGTATCACCAAAACACAGGGCCATAATGATAGTATCATCAAAACACAGGGCCATAATGATAGTATCATCAAAACACAGGGCCATAATGATAGTATCATCAAAACACAGGGCCATAATGATAGTATCATCAAAACACAGGGCCATAATGATAGTATCATCAAAACACAGGGCCATAATGATACTATCACCAAAACACAGGGCCATAATGATAGTATCATCAAAACACAGGGCCATAATGATACTATCACCAAAACACAGGGCCATAATGATAGTATCATCAAAGGCACCATAATAGAGTCAGCAGATTTAGTCCTCTGTCTGGGTCAGAAACTCTCCCATTCATGTCCTCATGTCTTTCCCATGTCCATCTTTATTTCATAAATATGACCATTTATTTTTCCCAGTCTTCCTGATTCACATCTAATCCTGAATGTTCCTTTATTAAAGTCTTTCTAACCTCAATGATCATCTATTTGAATGGCAAAATCTTGTTTTAGCCAAGTAAAAGTGCATTTGTTAGTTGCAAAGTGTATAACTTCCCAATGTGGACATCACTGTATGACATCTTTCTCTGTGTTGATCATCTTTGTCTAAGACCACCACTACTCAGCCTTTTCCCTGTGGTTAGACACCTTATTTTTAGAGCAATCAAATATGAAAAGGCACTTTCACGGGGCTAGCTTAGAGAATAGTTTGTTTCAAGTGGCTTTATTAACTCTGGTTAGATTTTTTGTTAAAACAGCTGTTTGTAAGTCTTAGCTCCTCAAAGGGTGATTTTAGAGAGTTATTTTCTGGCCTCTCTTCTGTTCTCTGTTCATCACTTCTTCTTCTTATGATCTCACCTTTCTGCTGTTGTTGAAATGTTCCACAGGAGCCGATCAGCGATCAGAACTTTGATGCTTATGTGACCACTCTAACAGACATGTACACTAACCAGGAGCATTACCAGAGTCCAGAGAACAAAGCCCTGTTGGAAAACATCAAACAAGCAGTGCAAGGAATCCAAGCGTAACCCAGCCCGCTACCAAGCCCAGCAAATGACAGAGCATCTTCTCAAAGAGGAGTGAAAGAAATCAACATTCGCAGGAAAGAGCTAGAAGTGACATGATAGGATGATGCCTCATGGTTTGCTGCTGTAACATAGCATACAGTGTTACATATTGATTTTCATTCTTAAAAAAAAAAATGTTATGCTTAGAAAAATTCATAATGATTTTTCTTTATGGTTTTGTGTTGAAGAAAAAAATTAATAAATGACAAAATAGTTTTTGAAAACATTCACCTTTTGTACGTTTTCATACTGTATGAGCTGACATAGTGTGATGTAATGTTTGAAACTGCTCGCGTATGCACATTGTTTGTGTATATTCCTGAACAGTAAGCTGTATAATTATTCCTGAACAGTAAGCTGTATAATTATTTCTGAACAGTAAGCTGTATAACATAAGACAGTGCTCGATGATGAAGCATTTTAGATGAAAAAGCTGCACTGGACAGTGAATTTTTTATTTTTTATTTAAATGGGGGAACTGCACGGAGGTAGATACTTTTCAATGATGTTTTCCTCAATGGAAGACTTTGGAATCCTAAAGATGTTTGTTTTTTCTTGTTTGCAGACTGTTGAATAGCAAGACTTGGTTGCAAATTACTTTATTTTTAACAATGTCTTCTTTTTTAAAGTTTGGTAGCTATAGGTGGGGGCATTTTTTATGTGTTGGAAATGAGTATGGAAAGAAACTGACTTGATGTTTGTATGAATGTAACAGTTTATTGTAAACATCATGACACGGAAACCCAATGGTGAAAATCCCATTATCTAGAAAGTACTATTCACTCTTGATATTTTGTGTTTGTAGATACCCATTGGTGATGTATAATGGCAATAGAGTACGCAGGACTCATTCTAGCATTTAGTAGTTAGTTCTGTTTCAAATTTCGAAACTTCTGTTGCTAGAATCGGGCAATGTCTCAGCAATATATATCTAAATCATATGTTTATAGAAATGGGATGCAATCTACGGGAAAAAGGTATTTGGGTATATGCAATGACTTGTTTATAAACATAGGGGTGGAGGAACAAATTCATCTTTTTACTATATATAAAATAACATGTTTTATATAAATCTTTTAAGTACAAAGAAAGTATTTAAAAAAGTTGGACATTCAGTTTTAAAGATGAAATGCTCTATGAGTTCCACTCTCTTTACAGACAATTTTGCACATAAGGGACACCTTCGTTTCCATGTTTTGATGTTTCTACAGAAACTAAAGCAGTACCTGAGAGCCTACCGGAGGGTGACAAAGGTTTTGTAAAGAGTATTTATACTAAAGTATGAGAGAGAGCGGGTCTTACAGGGTCATTGTCCCCACTTGCCAGTAGACTATTTGCACTTGTCTTAGAGATAGTATCCTAACATGCGGCGGTGTGCAATTTCCAGGTGTTCCTTTTGCACACGATTGGAGCAAATAACTGCTAAGAGCCACTAGGTGATGAATTAGTACCACTGAAAGAGACTACAGGGATTTGAATCAGAAATTACTATTATAACCATACAAGTAATACTGTATTATCAAATGGTCAAACAATGATGCTATTTCATTTTGGTATGTTATATGAATATTAAATCATCCCCAGCAGCACTTTATATCTAATCACTGTACAAATTAAATAGTCAATCAATTAAAGGTCAAAAAAAAGAAAGTAAAAAGAGGTTGTTTTCCCATTAGGCTTGGAGAGTGGGACATTCACTCTTCTAGTTGACTCTTCTGCTCTGAATGAGGTGATGCAGTTTCATGTCTGTATGCAGCCCCTCTTTATGTTGTGGTATTAGTTGTTAGTGACCATGTTCAGAATTGGCCTTCTTGAGAGCTAATGCAAAGGTGCTTGTCATTCACCTGATCTTGTCTATTGTACTTTTACATCCTCTTTTAGGGCTCCATCGTCAATGACTGCATACAGTATGCCTTTCTCCACAGCATCGTGTCTGCAGCTTTTTAACAATATAGTAATGCTTTCAGTAGAGTAATACCTAGTATCAGTTTTTGAATTAATTCTCATTATCAGTACAATTGAAAGGGATTTAAAGCACAAACCGGCTGCTCATCTACCATTAGTACATAATATCAAATTTGAGAAAACTTATCTGTGACTATTTACATAGGGAACACAAAAGGTGTCACATATTAGAATTTTCATATAAATTATTGTGAATTCATCAGAGTTTATTTATTATAACTTATTCATTTTGAGGTTGATTTAAGTAATCATGAACAAAAACAGGATTTTGTACAAACTCTTGTGCTCTCTGTGGAACTGAAGTTTAATTTATTTTTGTACTACACAGCATGGATTTGTTGACATTTTAATTTTGCTATAAGTGTGTGAGATCACAAGTTGCTGTGATATTTCATTTTTAAATTGTGAACTTTGTACAATTCTTGTCATGCTGGATGTTGACACATCTTACTCTGAATAAAGAAAAATTGTGTTGCCACAGGCCTGTAAATTTGATAGTCATCATTCTTGTTCATGCTCATTCAAAACCCACCATTCATGGAACACTAAACATTTTTTGTTCAGTGAACGGCTGCAATAACACCCATGTTTTTTTTCATTTCACAAAATAGTTACTGAATTTTACAATCCAGGATCATCCAAAGATGTTTTGCAATCAGAATCAAGCATTCTTAGGATAACGCTTCATGCCATGAGTTAATTCAGACCGCTATGAAGTGGAGTGGGTGTTTTGTTCCAGGCATATACTTCCCCAGTGTCATACCACATGAAAACCAGAGGATGGCAGCACATAGCACTGTATAACATCATGGTCCTGTGGAAATGTTCTTACCCTGTCTGTCTCGGACTGAAGTTAGAGGGAATCCCCCCAAATACCTATAATACAACAGAAAATGTATCGAACATAAAGCATCATATTCAGAACTACTATTATGAGCTGTAAATACATGGAAAGTAACACAATCATTTGGAGATAAGGGGATTATCAAGGATTATCAGACAAATCCTGAACTATTATAACATCCGTCCTAAACCATATCATAGTATGGCAATGTTTTCCATATTTGGCTGATAATCCCTAATTGGGGACAGACAATTTCCATAATTGTCTGTCCGACATTCCACCCAGCGGGAGACAAACTGGCAACATTTTACGACATCATTACAGGGTAACTATGGCAATAAAATATTTATAGGTGCATTACAAGATCAGAAAATCACCTAATTCTTGTGAATAGCAATTTCCTGGAAACTCCAGAAACGTGAGTTAGTGTGGTATAACTGTACGATGTGTATTATTGAAGAGTACATTGATCAACTTTTAAACAGATGATGTATGAAGTATAATTTTATTAACCATACTTTCCATTAGGCCTAAATCTACTTTGACATGGTTTCTTGATTGGCTTGCTACCGAATCCAATATAACTTGTAACACTGCCCTACTTCTCTCTCTCTCTCTCTCTCTCTCTCTCTGCTTTAAGGGAGGGAGCGGGTCTAAGGCAGCTGAGTTCAGTTTTACAATAACTCTGCCGATGTAGTAGTTAGTCTGCGAGAGGGGTAGCTGGCGGTGTGTTCTCTGCGCTGCTGACTCCCTAGCAATGGCGCTGAGGACAAGCCAACTCTTCTCCCCTTTTCTAATCGCGGTGGGACTGATTTTGGTCGCCGTTGGCCCGCAGCCTGTCATTTCTTGTCCAAGCCGGTGTTTATGTTTTCGTACCACCGTGAGATGTATGCATTTGAATCTGGAAACCGTACCTGCTGTCGCTCCATCGACAACCATCCTGTAAGTAGCGTTACATTGTATCTAAAGGGAAAGTTTGTAGGCTATGGAGGGAACGGAATGAACGCACGGATTGCTGGAGGAGTAACAACCAACACAAGCGCTTTGCGATGACCATACGATCGCTTATGTTTGTATTTAAGCCAAATCATTTAAATTGTGTTAATGTATCAATTCTTACCATATTTAAACCACAGTTGAGAATGCAGTATCATAAGAGCTATCCTCTTCTGGACCAGATCGCCATTCTGGTTGCCAAATTCAAAGTTGCAATGATGGATTCTGCTATTTATTTTTCAGGTTTATCTTACATCTTTCATATAGATACCAAAACTGATTTTTTTTAAATTCAAACTGGTATATCTGAAAGGAGTAGGAGGTCAAAAAAAAACATGGCAAATTAAAATCCACCCAAAGACCTAGTCATGATTCCTGCATCTTGACAGACCCTGTAACCAAAATATCTTTTTTTTTTACAGTTAACTTACCAAATATTCTGTCTGAAATGGGAATTATACATATGTGCTTGTTCCGGAAACTAGGACAAAGGCTTCAGACATCAGAGCATAGTTGGAGCCCCTTTTCTTCTTCTTCTTCTTCTTCTTCTTCTTCTTCTCCTTCTTCTTCTTCTTCTTCTTCTTCTTCTTCTTCTTCTTCTTCTTCTTCTTCCTTCCTCCATTGGACGCTTCTGAATCTGTCAGTGTTGAGTGTTCTACGGAGGAAGGCTTTGGAGGGGAAAGCATGTGTCAGTTGGCTCGCAGGACTTTGAAGTAAGTAGACACCTGTCTCTTTGCCCTGCTGGCCTGCGCTCAGTCTTGTCAGAACATGAATGCGACTGTCCCTGCCTTCCCATTGTTCCACTGTAAATTGTGCACACACTGAACTCAAGCACTCTTTTGAAGGAACACTTGATTGTGGGGAATATGTATCTCCCTGGATATGAAGTCTTTCTGCATAGCAGATCACAGTAAGCCTTATTAAACAGAAGTCAGGATGGATTAAAAGCAGCTCCTTTGATGGAGAAAAGTGAGTGTGTATGTTTGTGTGTGGGTAGAACCATGTTATGACACCAGTCCTGTGTCATACTTTCTGGTGGCTTTATGGACCCTTATGGAGGCTAAAAATACAACATTTTGTATTTCTCGTAGCTTAACTAATTTCAGCCACAGTCCCAGGACCAAAACACTGGCCCTTCCGACCTGGGTCAGCTGATGGCTGGCTGTGAGGGCTGGGGGCAGAGGTGACTGGCTGGGCATGTTTTAGACAGGAGGTATTGTATGTAGAGGTTCATTTGGAGAGATGCTGGCTGGCCAAGCCCTGACGGTCTGGGCGTTGCATTCCTTGTCCTGATCTGGCAGTGTGCCCGTCTCTGATGTGAAAATTCTTCCTCATCAGCATTCCACAACCAGGTTCCTCAAAGCTGTGGGAATGTATTTTGCTATTGTTTGAAATCTCAATCTCTGTTTCCCCTTTCTCTGTCTCTCAATCTATCCATCTCTCTTTCTCTATATGTCTTCCCTTTTTTCTCTCATCTCTAAGTTTCTCTCTTCTTCCACAGTATCCCCTTCTCTTTCTCTTACATTCTCCCTCTCTTTCACTCTCCCCCTCTTTCTCTTTCCCATTCTTTCTCTCTCCCTCTCTAAACTTATAAACCCTCCCTAGTTCTCTCCTGTGATGGATTTGATTAGGGGAATATGGTTGGTTGGTGCAGGGCAGGCAGCTTTGTGCCAGATGCCTGTGTCTCTCCTGAGAGGCCCAGCTGGGGCTGGAGCTGGAGCTGGGACTGGGGCTGGAGCTGGAGCTGGGGCTGGAGCTGGAGCTCAGACTGACCCCAGTTCTAATGTGGTGTGTGTGTCTAAACGCTCTGAGCCTAGTCATTCTACCCAGTGTGTGTAATGCATGCTTCTCTACTGATGTCAACCCCTGAAAGAACTCATTGGACCCTGGCCCAACCACTCCGGCTAAAAAACATACACACATATTTGTACATGAAATAAGAGAATCTCCTAAAGTAAGTGGCTGGTGTGAGATAAGTATCGTTGCACTCTAAACATCTCTCTTCCCTTTACTTCCTGAAGGGAACAGGGGATACGGTACACCCAGGACCTGTGGTCGGTGCTCCCGTTGTTTTAACTTTCAGGGTTTTTCTTTTTTCCCTCCCGCCATCGATGTTCCACATTTATTTTTCAGCTGTTGTCTCTGAGGACTCTGTTTGAGGCATACTAGTAAATGACGCTTCCTCTCTGTAACGACGTTGCTGCACTCCTGCTCTGGGATTTCCTAAGATGGAGGAATGATTACTTTCACATTGTCAGCTCTATTTTGCCATCAGCGCTCATGAATCCTCTCAGCCTGTACCGACACACAGGCCCACAGCTGTTGATGCTTATTGTTCCGCTTGCTAATGCTCTGTAAAGGCACATTTTAAGCCATAAAAGACACAAGTAGGGAATGATGTCGTTAAGATTTGAATGGTATTACTACTCTTACCGATACTGCTTATCGATCCAGTACTTTAACGGTATTCTTATCGGTTCTTTTTGTTATTTTTTATGAAAACCCCCCCGAAACAAATTAAGAACAGAATTAACATTGCTTTATTTTCTGAAATGTAAAATAAATCAAATAAACAATTATTTACAGCAAAAGAAACAGCATTGTTTTGAACAAATCACTGTTAAAGACTCTAATGTTGTGATTATGTAAATGTAAACAAATGAAATAAACAATATATTCCTGCAGAACAAAAGACAGTGCAACACGGGTGGGGCCAGCAGGTAGGCTGCAGAAGAAAAGACAGTGCAACACGGGTGGGGCCAGCAGGTAGGCTGCAGAAGAAAAGACAGTGCAACACGGGTGGGTCCGTGCAGGTAGGTTGCAAAAGAAAAGACAGTGCAACACGGGTGGGGCCAGCAGGGAGGCTGCAGAAGAAAAGACAGTGCAACATGGGTGGGTCCGTGCAGGTAGGCTGCAAAAGAAAAGACAGTGCAACACGGGTGGGGCCAGCAGGTAGGCTGCATAAGAAAAGACAGTGCAACACGGGTGGGGCCAGCAGGTAGGCTGCAGAAGAAAAGACAGTGCAACACGGGTGGGGCCAGCAGGTAGGCTGCAGAAGGAAAGACAGTGCAACACGGGTGGGGCCAGCAGGTAGGCTGCAGAAGAAAAGACAGTGCAACACGGGTGGGTCCGTGCAGGTAGGCTGCAAAAGAAAAGACAGTGCAACACGGGTGGGGCCAGCAGGTAGGCTGCAAAAGAAAAGACAGTGCAACACGGGTGGGGCCAGCAGGTAGGCTGCATAAGAAAAGACAGTGCAACACGGGTGGGGCCAGCAGGTAGGCTGCAGAAGAAAAGACAGTGCAACACGGGTGGGGCCAGCAGGTAGGCTGCAGAAGAAAAGACAGTGCAACACGGGTGGGGCCAGCAGGTAGGCTGCAGAAGGAAAGACAGTGCAACACGGGTGGGGCCAGCAGGTAGGCTGCAAAAGGACTAACAGTTCTTAGCAGTTCTTCTGGAGAAAGATCAACATGTTTGCCTTCTCTGGCAGAAGTCTGGACCTCTCCTGGCTTATTGTGTTCCCTGCAGTCGAAAATACCCTCTGACTCGGGGTGGAGGAGGCTTGAGCACAGAGGTAGCTTGTTGCAATGTTCGTGAGGAGGGGCAGAGTAGCCCTCTCCTCCCACCACCACATCACAGGATCTTCAGCCATACGGATGGGAGGCAGGCCTTTGTAGAGCTCCACCTCTAGGTCAACATGCTCGCTGAGGGTGAGGGACGAGGTGTCCTGTTGGATCGTCAACCTCAACTCCTTGTCCTCTTCTGAGAACAGCTCCTCTAAGGCACTCCTTGTTTTGTACAATGGAGGGAATGTCTCCTCCATTTCCTCTCCTTCTCCTTCAGGCTCCTCATCTTGTTGCTGGTGCTCTGTGTCTGTCTGCTCCAGCTCCTCTGACAGCCCTGGTGTTGCTCCTGTCACATTGGCCTCAACAGTTGCCTTCCTCAGCTTGTCCCAGGTGGCGTCACTCACCTGCCTCCCTTTAAATCTGGGGTCCATTGCTGTGGCCTGATGCAGGAAGGCTTGAATGTCCTCATCCTGATAGCGCTCGGAGAGGTTCTCCCACACCTTCTCTTTGATGGTTGCCACAAACATATCTTCATGCTTCACAGTGAAGTGCTCTTCCAGTTTGTGGAGGATGGGTATGATCTGTCCACAGGTGGCATTCTTTTCACATGACATACACACTGGATGTATGATGATTCTCATGTGCTGGACAAACTCCTCAGCTTTATGGAAGTCCTCGTCCTTCAGATGTTCCAGGTTGTCCTTGGTCATTGCTTTTCATAGTCGTGGGTCCAAGGCTGCTGCTTGGATCTCTGGATACTGCTCCATGAATCCCTCTATCATTAGATAGAGTTCCATCATACTATATCCTAAAAATTAATACAATTCAATATATATGTATTTATTTCACCTTTATTTAACCAGGTAGGCCAGGTGAGAACACGTTCTCACTTACAACTGCGACCTGGCCAAGATAAAGCAAAGCAGTGTGACACAAACAACAACATAGAGTTACACATGGAATAAACACGCGTACAGTCAATAACACAATAGAAAAAAAAGAAAGTCTATATACAGTGTGTGCAAATGGCGTGAGGAGGTAGGCAATAAATAGGCCATAGTAGCGAGGTAATTACAATTTTAGCAGATTAACACTGGAGTCATAAATGAGCAGATGATGATGTGCAAGTAGAGATACTGGTGTGCAAAAGAGCAGAAAAGTAAATAAAAACAATATGGGGATGAGGTAGGTAGATTGGATGGGCTATTTACAGATGGACTATGTACAGCTGCAGCGATCTGTTAGCTGCTCACATAGCTGATGTTTAAAGTTGGTGAGGGAAATACAAGTCTCCAGCTTCAGCGATTTTTACAATTAGTTCCAGTCACTGGCAGCAGAGAATTGGAAGGAAAGGAGGCCAAAGGAGCTGTTGGCTTTGGGGATGACCAGTGAGATATACCTGCTGGAGCGCGTGCTACAGGTGGGTGTTGTTATCATGACCAGTGAGCTGATCACTAACAGACTGTTACCTAAAGCCCTTGGACTCCACTGTTGCAAAGGGGTGTAGGCCTTTCACTGTGAACTTGGTCACGGCTAGGTGGCACTCATTCACCCTCCTCAGTCATCCTCCCACTAGCTGCCAGCGTGAAAGGGCTTTGGCTTGTCTTTGGCTTGGACCAGCGGTATTAGAGGGAGGACTGGGTTGGTTCATTGTAGCTGCAACTTTAACAAAAATGTGCAACATCTTTAAATGAGTGATTAAATGTATGAGCGCACCCATAGCTATACAACCAGCTGCTAATGGTTCCTTTTGATCATGACCCCATGTTTCTCATAATTGAGTTAACTCCGTGTGTGGGCTCTAGGCTGCTAGCATACATAGCTAACGTAGACCGGGCAACGAGAAATGAACTACGAGCTAGGCAGTCAAACTGTTTCTATGCCTGTACATGATGCGCTTTCCATAGATGTTTGGACAGATTGCTCGTGATTCCGCCCTTACAAGCAAAAGTCTTGTTGCACTTGTGGCAATGAGCATTGTCAGCATCGACTCTGGTGAAGTGTAACCACACTTTTGAACATTTAGTTCTCTCCGCCATCGTCACTAGTTAAGAGCAGGGTCTTTCTTGTGTGTGTGTGCGCTGTAGCGTGAGAGAGACACAGGCTTCGCGCCAGAGAGATCTCTCTTCTGGATTGGGAATAGCGAAAATGCATCATAGACGAATGTCTTCATCTTATTGCAGATTAGAAATGGTTAAAAGATCAAATGTGCAAGATAACGTTTATGTAGCAATAGTAAATAGGATCTTAATTTCTCCCGTACCAAAAGCAGAACCGATAACGTCGGAGCTTGTCGATACTACGGCCTTTCATAATTTATCCCCGGGGCCCGTTTAATACCGTCTGCTTGTCTTGTAATTGTGAGGTTTGGGTGGGGAATGTTTCTGTGACATTTCAGTGCATACCGGATTGTTACGGACTGTTTCCTTTGTGGTTCTTTCAAATGTAGATGTCTTGTCTGAAGCCTTACAAATAGTCTCTTGATATTTATTTACGTATATTAATTTCTCTGTGGTGCCCTGCATGTGTTGTCACATGGTCTGGCACCCACTGCAGAAATGTGTTAAACATTGTGAAAGTGAACCCTTGAGTGGCGCAGCGGTCTAAGGCACTGATCAGTGCTAGAGGCGTCACTACAGATCCGGGTTCGATCCCAGGCTGTGTCGCAGCCGGGAGAACCGGTCACAATTGGCCGGTGCACAATTGGCCCCAGCAATTTGGGTTAGGGGAGGGTTTGGGCGGTTGGGATGTCCTTGTTCTTAAGCGAGCAGTGTGTCAAGAAGCAATGTGGCTTGGCGGGGTCGTGTTTCGGAGGATGCATGGCTCTCGACCTTCGCCTCTCCCGAGTCCGTATGGGAGGGATGGGACAAAACTGTAACTATCAATTGGATATCACAAAATTGGAGAGAAAAGGAATAAAAAGTACAAAAAAAAAATTACTAAAACTAAAGGTGGTCTTGATTTACAAGACTCCCAAGTCCTTAGAGCCCTACTGGGTAGATTTGGTCAGGCAGGCGACAGGGGTTTACCGTTTGTCTTTCAATCCCTACTTAGAATAGAATATGAATGACTATGTATATATGAATAGTGTGTAAATAGTATTTGTGTTGTCTCTTGGTGTCTTTCCAATATATGGCTCTTATTTTATTTATTTTATTATAAAAAAAATTTAACAAAAATATAAATATCTGTACTTTGTCATGTATTTGTCATGTATTTGTACGTAAAGTTTGTATATGAAAACTTTTTCAAAGATGCATACATTCAGTTTTTTGGACAAAAGAGGGAAGCTCTCGCTGCTGGTGCTAGCACACACACAGATCAAATACACAGCTGGAAATTCAAATTAAGGTGATGACGTCCTAATAATTCAAAAGATTGTTAAAAAGAACAGGTGCTTTAATTGCTTTAATTTAATTGCTTTAATTGACATATGCTTACTTCAATTATGACCTTATGCTGATTAAGATAAGCAGAGTAAGGTGTTTACATGTCTACTGTCATACTCCGCCTACTGCCATAATCAGTTTCATGTTGAATTATTAGCGTGTATGAAACGTACTGATGGCCTACAGCAGGGGCCTGAATGAGTGAGTTAGAGAGCGGGACAGACAGTCAGGGAGGGAGAGAAAAGAGGAGCTCCATTGTGTGGAATTTGCTGCAGTCAGGCTTTGTGAGGCGTTTAGTCTCTGCAGCATTATGGAATGCAAAGCCAGAAATCCGCAACGCTTTGCTCATTTGCACAGGGAGATTGTGGCGAAGATAGTTGTTGAAAGGAACCCTACTGGCCTCTCTCTTCCTGTGGCTGTCCTATAGGGGGTGGAGAGGGAGGGGGGAGGGGGGGGCAGCGTGGCTGCTGAATTCTAATGTTGTTCAAGTATTTTTGCAGCATTTCCCTAAAAAGAGCATTGTCATAGCGTTATTAGTTACAGCATTGTTCCACCAAGGATGTCTCCTAAAAGTTAGATTCTCCCTGTGACTTGTTTAGGAGTTGTTATGCATGTACAGGAGGGGCTGTGTGTGCATAGTTGCAAATCAAGCATATCAATACTTTGCAGCCATGTTGTCAGTGAATGGTCTCATTGGAGGGAAATCTGGTGCTGAAGTGGATTGCTTTTTTATGCCCTCATCATGAACCTTTATAATGCTTGATAAGAACTTTGTGACTGTTGGTAAGATAGATTCCTGGATGAAGACATTAAAGGATGTCAGAGAAGAAGACACAATACCCTATACAGAAAAGTGAATGGGGAATCCCTTTATTCCAAATGTCATCCCTGATTATGATCGCAGTCACGTCTCCTGTATCCTTCTGTGCTGCTACACTGCCTGTGAAAGCTTTCTCTATTGAATGTCTGAGAAGCAGTCCAGGCTGTTGCATTGGCAATGGCCCTCAGGTCCTGTCGGTGCTCTGTCCAACTCCTTCAGGCTCTGTGGGATTCTACACTGCAGGATACAGACAGAGACGTATTGAAGAAAAGCTCCAACCATGTTTGGAGATTGAGATGGCCTTGTTCTTCGAGGTGGGGAGACTGCCATGTTCTTGTTTAACAATGTATGAGTCATGCACGCCCAGAGAGAGTCCTTGGCTGTCCAAGTTGGGCATGTGTCAGAAAGCTAAACAATCCCCTGACTGAGAGTGAGTGAGAGAGAGAGAGAGAGAGAGAGAGAGAGAGAGAGAGAGAGAGAGAGAGAGAGAGAGAGAGAGAGAGAGAGAGAGAGAGAGAGAGAGAGAGAGAGAGAGAGAGAGAGAGAGAGGTGTATGTGAGAGGTCTTTGGAGGTGGGGCAGAGAGAGAGACTTGGATTTTCTGCAAGGACATACAGTACCAGTCAAACGTTTGGACACACCTACTCATTCAAGAGGTTTTCTTTATTTTGACTATTTTCTACATTGTAGAATAATAGTGAATTCATCTAAACTATGAAATCACATGGAATAATGTAGAAACCAAAAAAGTGTTAAACACATCAAAATATATATATATAATATAAATATTTTAGATTCTTCAAAGTAGCCACCCTTTGCCTTGATGACAGCTTTGCACACTCTTGGCATTCTCTCAACCAGCTTCACCTGGAATGCGTTTCCATCAGTCTTGAAGGAGTTCCCACATATGCTGAGCACTTGTTGGCTGCTTTTCCTTCACTCTGCGGTCCAACTCATCTCAAAACATCTCAATTGGGTTGAGGTCGGTGATTGTGGAGGCCAGGTCATCTGATGCAGCACTCCATCACTCACCTTCTTGGTCAAATAGCCTTTTGAAGAACAAATGATAGTCCCACTAAGCACCAGATGGGATGGCGTATCGCTGCCTTATGCTGGGGTAGCCAGGCTGGTTAAGTGTGCCTTGAATTCTAAATAAATCACATACAGTGTCACCCCCACACCATCACACCTCCTCCATGCTTCACGGTGGGAACTACACATGCGGAGATCATCCGTTCACCTACTCTGCGTCTCACAAAGACATGGCGGTTGGAACCAAAAATCTCACATTTGGACTCATCAGACCAAATGACAGATTTCCACTCGTCTAATGACCATTGCTTGTGTTTCTTGGCCCAAGCAATTATCTTCTTCTTATTGGTGTCCTTTAGTATTGGTTTCTTTGCAGAAATTCAACTTTGAAAGCCTGATTCCCGCAGTCTCCACTGAAAAGATGATGTTGAGATTAGAGGTCGACCGATTATGATTTTTCAATGCCGATATGATACCTATTATTGGAGGATCAAAAAAAGCCGATACCGATTAATCGGAATAATGACAATTACAACAATACTGAATGAACACTTATTTTAACTTAATATAATACATCAATAAAATCAATTTAGCCTCAAATAAAATGAAACATGTTCAATTTGGTTTAAATAATGCAAAAACAAAGTGTTGGAGAAGAGAGTAAAACACATCGACAACAGCTTCCCTCGAAGCAGCGTTACCCATGCAGAGCAAGGGCAACAACCACTCCAAGTCTCAGAGCGAGTGACTATTGAAACGCTATTAGCGCGCACCCCGCTAACTAGCTAGCCATTTCAAATCGGTTACACCAGCCTAATCTCGGGAGTTGATAGGCTTGAAGTCATAAACAGCTGCTGGAAAACGCACAAAAGTGCTGTTTGAATGAATGCTCACGAGCCTGCTGGTGCCTACCATCGCTCAGTCAGACTGCTCTATCAAATCATAGACTTAGTTATAACATGATAACACACAGAAATACAAGCCTTAGGTCATTAATATGGTCGAATCCAGAGACTATCATCTCGAAAACAAGACGTTTATTCTTTCAGTGAAATACGGAACCGTTCCGTATTTTATCTAACGGGTGGCATCCATAAATCCCAAATATTCCTGTTACATTGCACAAACTTCAATGTTATGTCATAATTATGTCAAATTCAGGCAAATTAGTTGGCCCAAACTGTTGCATATACACTGATTCTGCGTGCAAGAGAAGTGACACCATTTCACCTGGTTAATATTGCCTGCTAACCTGGATTTAAAAATATATACTAAATACTAGATACTGTGTGTTGATTTTAAGAAAGGCATTGATGTTTATGGTTAGGTACAGTCGTGCAATGATTGTGCTTTTTTCGCAAATGCGCTTTTGTTAAATCATCCCCCGTCTGGCGAAGTTGGCTGTCTTTGTTAGGAAGAAATAGTCTTCACAGAGTTCCCAACAAGCCAGGTTAGCTGGCAATATTAACTAAATATGCAGGTTTAAAAATATATACTTGTGTAATGAAAGGCATTGATGTTTATGGTTGGGTACACTTTGGAGCAAGACAGTCCTTTTTCGCAAATAGCGACTAGTAATATCATCAACCATGTGTAGTTAACTAGTGATTATGATTGATTGATTGTTTTTTATAAGATACGTTTAATGCTAGCTAGCAACTTACCTTGGCTACTTACTGCATTCGCGTAACAGGCAGTCTCCTTGTGGAGTGCAATGTAATCAGGTGGTTAGAGCGTTGGACTAGTTAACTAAGGTTGCAAGATTGAATCCCCGAGTTGACAAGGTAAAAATCTGTCATTCTGCCCATGAACAAGGCAGTTAACCCACTGTTCCTAGGCCGTCATTGAAAATAAGAATGTGTTCTTAACTGATTTGCCTTAAATAAAGGATAAATAAAGGTGTAAAAAAAAAATTTTTTTTAAATCACCCAAATCGGTGTCCAAAAATACTGATTTCCGATTGTTATGAAACCCTAATTAATCAGCCATTCCGATTAATCGGTCGACCTCTAGTTGAGATGTGTCTGTTACATGAACTCTGTGATGCATTTATTTGGGCTGCAATTTCTGAGGCTGGTAACTCTAATGAACTTATCATTCAGCAGTGGTAACTCTGGGTCTTCCTTTCCTGTGATGGTCCTAATGAGGGCCAGTTTTATCATAGCACTTATTGTGACTGCACTTGAAGAAACGTTGAAAGTTCTTGACATTTTCAGGATTGACTGACTTTCATGTATTAAAGTAATGATGGACTGTCATTTCTCTTTGCTTATTTGAGCTGTTCTTGCCATAATATGGTCTATCGTCTGTATACCACCCGTACCTTGTCACAACACAACTGATTGGCTCAAACTCATAAATAGGAAATAAATTCCACAAATTAACTTTAAACAAGGCACACCTTAATTTAAATGCATTCCATGTGACTACCTCATGAAGCTGGTTGAGAGAATGAAAAGATTGTGCAAAGCTGTCATCAAGGCAAAGGGTGGCTACTTTAAAAAATATTTTTGGTTACTACATGATTCCATATGTGTCACGCCCTGGCCTTAGTTATCTTTGTTTTCTTTATTATTTTGGTTAGGCCAGGGTGTGACATGGGGGATTTATTGTATTTCGTCTTGTCTAGGGGTTTATTAGATGAATGGGTTGTGTTCAGTTTAGTTGTCTAGGTAAGTCTATGGTTGCCTTGAGTGGTTCTCAATCAGAGGCAGGTGTTTATCGTTGTCTCTGATTGGGGACCATATTTAGGCAGCCATATTCTTTGGCTATTTTGTGGGTGATTGTTTCCTGTCTTTGTGTTTTCTGCACCAGTTAGGACTGTTTCGGTTTTCACGTTTTCTTGTTTTGTAGTTGTGTTCATGTTTGAGTTTTCCTATTAAAACCATGGACACTTACCACGCCGCATATTGGTCCTCCGATCCTTCTCGCCTCTCTTCTTCAGACGAAGAGGAGGAAAACCATGACAATATGTGTTATTTCATAGTTGTGATGTCTTCACTATTATTCTACAATGAAGAAAATAGTAAAAATAAGGAAAAACCCTGTAACGGCTGTCTTCCTCCTCCTCAGACGAGGAGGAGTAGTAAGGATCAGAGGACCAATGTGCAGCGTGGTACGTGTTCTTTATTAAAACAGAGAAAACACTGAAACAAAACGATAAACGACACGTGAAATAACCAACCGAAACAGTTCCGTGTGGAACACACAGACACAGCAAATAAACACCCACCAAACACAAGTGAGAAAAGGCTACCTAAGTATGATTCTCAATCAGAGACAACTAACGACACCTGCCTCTGATTGAGAACCATACCAGGCCAAACACAACATAGAAAACAGAACATAGACAACCCACCCAACTCACACCCTGACCATACTAAAACAAAGACAAATCAAAGGAACTAAGGTCAGAACGTGACAAACCCTTGAATGACTAGGTGTCTCCAAACTTTTCACTGGTTCTGTATACAGGATACAACCCTCCACAACATAACATTCACTCCAAATCAAATCTCCAAACCTACAACCTGATTTTCAAAGGATTTTTACTACCAAAGATTCTTATTTCCAAGCTAACAAACAGAAACCTGAAAACACCATCCAACCTGGAACTGAGTGAGTAATGTTTAGTCTGAAGCTACTTTTAAAGCCATGAAGAAAAGTACATAACAATGATACATTTTACTTTATAAGGACGGAATGCTAAGTTAAGGCTTCCAAGCTTGCAAGGAAAGAACATATCTGACTGCAACTTCAATTAGCACTGAGGTGTGAGGTGAGAGGTATTAAAGCCCTTGAGCCCATCAATGGCAGGAGCATTTCACAGCCTATCCCACCAAATGCAGAGGCCTTGGAAGCCCTCTCCCGCTGTTCAGAGGTCATTACAATACAGTACCCTCTGCATGTAAAACATGATATGGCACAAAATGAATACAACAAGAAGCTCCTTATGAAATATCAAAAGACACATTTTGCTGACTATTATAGAAATTGGAACATAACTTAATCTTCCACACAGACCATCCCCTGGCATGGCGCAGTGCTTAACTAACACACTACCCCTCTGTTAAGGGGGGGGGGGGGTGTTAGCAATGGGTGGAAACTCAGGATATTAGACAATGAGGACTGAGTCAGCCAATGTCAACCTGTACAAGTCTGGAACATTAATGGTGCTGGGCAACCCCAAACAGTTTCAGCTGGACTTTAGCATAATCAAAGAGATATCTTAGCTGGATAAGCTCTCTTTAGAAAGATACCCTCCCCCTGAGCTTGTCAGACCAGACCTCTTCACTATACAACCTCACAAACGGAAAGTCAACCTCCCAGCACAGAGTACTCATTGAAATGAAGGATAAATTCACCCAGCTGGAGGTACGGCAGGTGGAGCTGGAACAGCAGGTGAACACACTCCAGTCAGCACAAAAAAATTGTCCAGCTCAACAACACTCCCTCAACCAGACCTGGAGAGGTGGAGGTGGAGAGACATATCTGCACTATGGACTGTGGTGAGACAACATCAACAGGAGAAGAGCAGGCGCAGGAGAAGAATAGAGCACTAGAGGAGGAGGTGAAAGTGATCAAGGAGTAGTTGAGAACGATGACGTGTGACGGAGAACAACCCATTAGAGAGCTAGCCACCCCCGCAGAGTAGCCACCAGAACAGCCCACTCCAGACCCTGACCAAAGTCTTGAACACCACAGCAGAACAGTCCACCCCAGACCCTGACCATAGCCCCGACATCACAGCAGGACAGACAAATGAACCCCGAGCCCAGGGGATCCCACCCCCTTTCAGCCACCCTGATAGTCCTCCTGACAAACCCCCACACCCACTGAGGACATCCTTATGGACTCAAATGGGAAATATGTACAAGAAAATGAACTTTTTTCCAAACACACAGTGTCTAAACTCTGATGTCCAAACACCGAGCGCACCCTAGACCTTCTGTCTGAGGACCAACTAGGGTCACCCAGCCACATAATACTACACACAGGCACAAACAACCTTAGAACACAGCAGGAAAGGGTGGCCACAGCACTCGAGCAACAGATCAACAGACACTCTGCCCTGACCAGTGAGACACTCTCCCAGACCTGCGGGTCCCTCCCCCCGGACCTACACCTAGAAAACCCACACTGAGAGGACCAACATCCAGACTACAGCACCACCAGCCACATCCACACCCCCACCCCAACCAATCAACACTCCCCCAAGTCAACCATGCCCATACCCCATTTAGGCCCCCTCAGATCAGACCTCTGCCCCTCCTGCCCACTCCATGCCCCCCACTCCCTCAAAGACGGCAGCACCTAGATCTTCTGCACAGATTCTGTCAGACCTGGGCCCTGACAGTAAATCTCAGTAAGACCAAAATAATGTAGTTCCAAAAAAGGTCCAGTTGCCAGGACCATGAATATAAATTCCATCTGGACACCATTTTCACATAACTCGGGCTAAACATCAGCACCACAGGTAACTTCCACAAAGCTGTGAAGGATCTGAGAGACATGGCAAGACGGCGAGAAGGGCCTTCTACGCCGTCAAAGGGAACATAAAATTTGACATACCAATTAGGATCTGGCTAAAAATACTTGAATCAGTTATAGAACCTGTTGCCCTTTATGGTTGTGAGGTCTGTGGTCTGCTCACCAACCAAGAATTCACAAAATGGGGCAAATACCAAATTGAGACTTTGCATGCAGAATTCTGCAAAAAATATCCTCTGTGTGTCACGCCTTGGTCATTGTATTTTGTGTTTTCGTTATATATATGGTCAGGCCAGGGTGTGACAGTGGTTTATGTTATTGTATTTCGTATTGGGGTTTGGAGTATTTGGGATCGCGGCTGATTAGGGGTGTTGTATAGGCTTGGCTGCCTGAGGCGGTTCTCAATCAGCAGTCAGGTGATTCTCGTTGCCTCTGATTGGGAACCGTATTTAGGTAGCCTGAGTTTCGCTTTGTCTTTCGTGGGTGATTGTTCCTGTCTCTGTGTAGTGTTCACCAGATAGGCTGTATTAGGTTTCACGTTCCGTTTGTTGTTTTTGTATTTATTAAGTTATTTCATGTATCGTCACTTTTTTCATTAAAGACATGAGTGACCACCACGCTGCATTTCGGTCCGACTTTCTTTCGACAAACGAAGAACGCCGTTACACTGTGTACAACGTAGAACACCATATAATGCATGCAGAGCAGAATTAGGCCGATACCCACTAATTATCAAAATCCAGAAAAGAGCCGTTAAATTCTACAACCACCTGAAAGGAAGAGATTCCCAAACAAAGCCATCACCTACAGAGAGATGAACCTGGAGAAGAGTCCCCTAAGCAAGCTGGTCCTGGGGCTCTGTTCACAAACACAAACACACCCCACAGAGCCCCAGGACAGCAGCACAATTAGACCCAACCAAAGCATGAGAAAACAAAAAGATAATTACTTGTCACATTGGAAATAATTAACAAAAAAACAGAGCAAACTAGAATGCTATTTGCCCCTAAACAGAGAGTACACAGTCGCAGAATTCCTGACCACTGTGACTGACCCACACTTAAGGCTCAGTGAGCATAGCCTTGCTATTGAGAAAGTCTGCCGTAGACCTGGCTCTCAAGAGAAGACAGGCTATGTGCACGCTGCCCACAAAATGAGGTGGAAACTGAGCTGCACTTTCTAACCTCCTGCCAAATGTATGACCATACTAGAGACACATACTTCCCTCAGATTACACAGATCCACAAAGAATTCGAAAACAAACCCAATTTTTATAAACTCCCATATCTATTGGGTGAAATACCACAGTGTGCAATCACAGCAGCAAGATTTGTGACCTGTTGTAAATACAACCCATATTTATATTTATTTATTTTCTCTTTTGTACTTTAACTATTTGTACATAATATGACATTTGAAATGTCTTTATTCTTTTGGACCTTTTGTGAGTGTAATGTTTACTGTTAATTTGTATTGTTTATTTAACTTTTTTTATTATCTTCTTCACTTGCTTTGGCAATGTTGACATGTGTTTCACATGCCAGTAAAGCACTTAAATTGAAATTGAAATTGAATTGAGAGTGAGTGAGTGAGTGAGTGAGTGAGTGAGTGAGTGAGTGAGTGAGTGAGTGAGTGAGTGAGTGAGTGAGTGAGTGAGTGAGTGAGTGAGTGAGAGAGAGAGAGAGAGAGAGAGAGGGGAGGGAGGGAGAGGGAGAGGGAGAGACAGAGAGAGAGGGGAGGGAGAGGGAGGAGAGAGAGACAGAGAGAGAGAGAGAGGGACAGAGAGAGAGAGAGACAGAGAGAGAGCGAGAGAGAGAGAGAGAGAGAGAGAGAGATACAGAGAGAGAGAGAGAGAGAGGGACAGAGAGAGACAGAGAGCGAGAGAGGGAGGAGAGAGAGACAGAGAGGGAGGAGAGGGAGAGAGGGAGAGAGGGAGGAGATGGAGGAGAGGGGGAGAGGGAGGGGTCCACATATGGCACTCAGATGCTAGAGCTGGAACTGAAGCTGGAGATGTCCCAGCCACTCCCTTAGTGCCTCACAGATTAGGGTTTGCGTTGCACAGGCTACAGAGCCTTTTTGCAAGTTTACTTTTGCGTGTGGATTGCCAACGACCTTGCTAAGTGGAACTGTATTCATGCAGCCATGATGCCTGACGTTCTACCCCACCCATAGCCAGGCCTTTCCATACTGACAGAGAAGATGGGTTTTGAGCGGGAAAGCTGCTGTCTGCCTGGCGCTGGTGGTAATCACGGCCGTCCCTTGTTATCAAGCCCAGGGCTCTTATCGGCCATTTGCTCATTTCCACTGTGGAATGGTTGAGTCTGAATTGGCAGCCAACCAACAAGAAGCAAGAGCACTGAGCAGCATCCTGTTTCCAAGTGTTGTTGCCATGTACATTGTGTCATCTCTTGTCTCCATTCCTCTCCAAGAGTGTGTTGACTCAATGCAGCAAGGCATACATGATCTCACAATTTGTATTTTGAAATTCCAAGTCTCAAAGAGATGTGCTTCTTTGTGGGAAGCTCTGTTTTTAGGGTAAGGCAGATATAGTAAATTAATAGCTTTTAACATTAATGTATGACTGATCGAAGTCCTTAGTCACTAAGAACCCTAGACAAAGATATCACAGTTCTAACATGTACTACACGCCGAAGGGGGTTAAAGATATCACAGTTCTAACATGTACTCCACGCCGAAGGGGATTAAAGATATCACAGTTCTAACATGTACTACACGCCGAAGGGGATTAAAGATATCACAGTTCTAACATGTACTACACACCAAAGGGGGTTAAAGATATCACAGTTCTAACATGTACTACACGCTGAAGGGGGTTAAAGATATCACCGTTCTAACATGTACTACACACCGAAGGGGGTTAAAGATATCACAGTTCTAACATGTACTACACACCGAAGGGGATTCAAATCAAATCAAATCAAATCAAATTTATTTGTCACATACACATGGTTAGCAGATGTTAATGCGAGTGTAGCGAAATGCTTGTGCTTCTAGTTCCGACAATGCAGTAATAACGAACAAGTAATCTAACTAACAATTCCAAAAAAAACTACTGTCTTATACACAGTGTAAGGGGATAAAGAATATGTACATAAGGATATATGAATGAGTGATGGTACAGAGCAGCATAGGCAAGATACAGTAGATGATATCGAGTACAGTATATACATATGAGATGAGTATGTAAACCAAGTGGCATAGTTAAAGTGGCTAGTGATACATGTATTACATAAGGATGCAGTCGATGATATAGAG
Source organism: Oncorhynchus kisutch (assembly GCF_002021735.2). Lineage (NCBI taxonomy): Eukaryota > Metazoa > Chordata > Actinopteri > Salmoniformes > Salmonidae > Oncorhynchus > Oncorhynchus kisutch. The sequence continues at coordinate 40,247,994 of NC_034180.2, forward strand.
TACAGTATCTACGTATGCATATGAGATGAATAATGTAGGGTAAGTAACATTATATAAGGTAGCATTGTTTAAAGTGGCTAGTGATATATTTACATCATTTCCCATCAATTCCCATGATTAAAGTGGCTGGAGTAGAGTCAGTGGCATTGACAGTTTGTTGGCAGTAGCCACTCAATGTTAGTATGGCTGTTTAACAGTCTGATGGCCTTGAGATAGAAGCTGTTTTTCAGTCTCTCGGTCCCAGCTTTGATGCACCTGTACTGACCTCGCCTTCTGGATGACAGCGGGGTGAACAGGCAGTGGCTCGGGTGGTTGATGTCCTTGATGATCTTTATGGCCTTCCTGTAGCATCGGGTGGTGTAGGTGTCCTGGAGGGCAGGTAGTTTGCCCCCGGTGATGCGTTGTGCAGACCTCACTACCCTCTGGAGAGCCTTACGGTTGAGGGCGGTGCAGTTGCCATACCAGGCGGTGATACAGCCCGCCAGGATGCTCTCGATTGTGCATCTGTAGAAGTTTGTGAGTGCTTTTGGTGACAAGCCGAATTTCTTCAGCCTCCTGAGGTTGAAGAGGCGCTGCTGCGCCTTCTTCACGATGCTGTCTGTGTGAGTGGACCAATTCAGTTTGTCTGTGATGTGTATGCCGAGGAACTTAAAACTTGCTACCCTCTCCACTACTGTTCCATCGATGTGGATGGGGGGGTGTTCCCTCTGCTGTTTCCTGAAGTCCACAATCATCTCCTTAGTTTTGTTGACGTTGAGTGTGAGGTTATTTTCCTGACACCACACTCCGAGGGCCCTCACCTCCTCCCTGTAGGCCGTCTCGTCGTTGTTGGTAATCAAGCCTACCACTGTTGTGTCGTCCGCAAACTTGATGATTGAGTTGGAGGTGTGCGTGGCCACGCAGTCGTGGGTGAACAGGGAGTACAGGAGAGGGCTCAGAACGCACCCTTGTGGGGCCCCAGTGTTGAGGATCAGCGGGGAGGAGATCTTGTTGCCTACCCTCACCACCTGGGGGCGGCCCGTCAGGAAGTCCAGTACCCAGTTGCACAGGGCGGGGTCGAGACCCAGGGTCTCGAGCTTGATGACGAGCTTGGAGGGTACTATGGTGTTGAATGCCGAGCTGTAGTCGATGAACAGCATTCTCACATAGGTATTCCTCTTGTCCAGATGGGTTAGGGCAGTGTGCAGTGTGGTTGAGATTGCATCGTCTGTGGACCTATTTGGGCGGTAAGCAAATTGGAGTGGGTCAAGGGTGTCAGGTAGGGTGGAGGTGATATGGTCCTTGACTAGTCTCTCAAAGCACTTCATGATGACGGATGTGAGTGCTACGGGGCGGTAGTCGTTTAGCTCAGTTACCTTAGCTTTCTTGGGAACAGGAACAATGGTGGCCCTCTTGAAGCATGTGGGAACAGCAGACTGGTATAGGGATTGGTTGAATATGTCCGTAAACACACCGGCCAGCTGGTCTGCGCATACTCTGAGGGCGCGGCTGGGGATGCCGTCTGGGCCTGCAGCCTTGCGAGGGTTAACACGTTTAAATGTCTTACTCACTTCGGCTGCAGTGAAGGAGAGACCGCATGTTTTCGTTGCAGGCCGTGTCAGTGGCACTGTATTGTCCTCAAAGCGGGCAAAAAAGTTGTTTAGTCTGCCTGGGAGCAAGACATCCTGGTCCGTGACTGGGCTGGGTTTCTTCCTGTAGTCCGTGATTGACTGTAGACCCTGCCACATGCCTCTTGTGTCTGAGCCGTTGAATTGAGATTCTACTTTGTCTCTGTACTGGCGCTTAGCTTGTTTGATAGCCTTGCGGAGGGAATAGCTGCACTGTTTGTATTCAGTCATGTTACCAGACACCTTGCCCTGATTAAAAGCAGTGGTTCGCGCCTTCAGTTCCACACGAATGCTGCCATCAATCCACGGTTTCTGGTTGGGGAATGTTTTAATCGTTGCTATGGGAACGACATCTTCAACGCACGTTCTAATGAACTCGCACACCGAATCAGCATATTCGTCAATGTTGTTGGCTGACGCAATACGAAACATCTCCCAGTCCACGTGATGGAAGCAGTCTTGGAGTGTGGAGTCAGCTTGGTCGGACCAGCATTGGACAGACCTCAGCGTGGGAGCTTCTTGTTTTAGTTTCTGTCTGTAGGCAGGGATCAACAAAATGGAGTCGTGGTCAGCTTTTCCGAAAGGGGGGCGGGGCAGGGCCTTATATGCGTCGCGGAAGTTAGAGTAACAATGATCCAGGGTCTTTCCACCCCTGGTTGCGCAATCGATATGCTGATAAAATTTAGGGAGTCTTGTTTTCAGATTAGCCTTGTTAAAATCCCCAGCTACAATGAATGCAGCCTCCGGATAAATCGTTTCCAGTTTGCAGAGAGTTAAATAAAGTTCGTTCAGAGCCATCGATGTGTCTGCTTGGGGGGGGATATATACGGCTGTGATTATAATCGAAGAGAATTCTCTTGGTAGATAATGCGGTCTACATTTGATTGTGAGGAATTCTAAATCAGGTGAACAGAAGGATTTGAGTTCCCGTATGTTTCTTTCATCACACCATGTCACGTTGGCCATAAGGCATACGCCCCCGCCCCTCTTCTTACCAGAAAGATGTTCGTTTCTGTCCGCACGATGCGTGGAGAAACCCGCTGGCTGCACCGCTTCGGATTGCGTCTCACCAGTGAGCCACGTTTCCGTGAAACAGAGAACGTTACAGTCTCTGATGTCCCTCTGGAATGCTACCCTTGCTCGGATTTCATCAACCTTGTTGTCAAGAGACTGGACATTGGCAAGAAGAATGCTAGGGAGTGGTGCACGATGTGCCCGTCTCCGGAGTCTGACCAGAAGACCGCTTCGTTTCCCTCTTTTTCTGAGTCGTTTTTTTGGGTCGCTGCATGGGAACCATCCCGTGGCGCTGGTTGTAAGGCAGAACACAGGATCCGCATCGCGAAAAACATATTCTTGGTCGTACTGGTGGTGAGTTGACGCTGATCTTATATTCAGTAGTTCTTCTCGGCTGTATGTGATGAAACCTAAGATGACCTGGGGTACTAGTGTAAGAAATAACACGTAAAAAAACAAAAAACTGCATAGTTTCCTAGGAACGCGAAGCGAGGCGGCCATCTCTGTCGGCGCCGGAAGTTCTAACATGTACTACACGCCAAAGGGGGTTAGGATTTTCTTCCTGTGATATGTTTGTCCATCATTCTTTCACATGTGCTCTTAAGGGCTACAGGTGCTGAGCCAAGTTTTATATCCACTTGAGTTCAAATGCTGTGGTCTCTGTATGTGTTCTACAGGAGGATTAGGATGGCCTATTCCTCTCCATAAGGCCTCAGTCAGTAGCACTACATCTCTGAATCCTCAACAGTGTGGTAGGACTCTGAAGGAATGTTTCATCTGTCGATGACAATTCATCACTGACGAGAGATAGGACAAAATGTCCCGCTTATGTGACAAGTTAAACTTCATCCTCACTGCCCCAAGCACTGTATAGCTTTCACAGATCAGAGATTACTTAGAGAAAAGGGAGGAAGGATGGGTTAAATGTGGAAGACACATTTCAGTTGAAATCATTCAGTTGTACAACTGACTAGGTATCCCCCTGTCCCCTAATCATTGGTTTTGGTTTGGCATACATTTTAAAGTGAGAATTGTAATCTCAGTATTACTCTGTTACTGTGGAATTGCCCTCCTCTATCTGACATGGTAAACTAATTTACCGCTGCGATCACAATACCATATTGTTCACCGGTTGTTAACAATAGTCCCCAAAACAACTGGTGGCTATTTGAGAAAGGATGTTTCTGCCATTAATGTAAGAAGGATTGCAGGCATACTAGTGATCGCAGGCCTACTAGTGATTGCAGGCCTACTAGTGATTGCAGGCCTACTAGGGATTGCAGACCTACTAGTGATTGCAGGACTGCTGTTTAGATTCTACTGTAGGTACTTTTGGTTCTCCTATGGCCGTATCTGACCTGATTGGGGTTTCTTTATGTGATCCACTACGTTGGGAAACACACTCCGTACTATTATACGGTTAGGATAAGGACACTTTAGGGGACAAGTGCTTCTGTTAACAAAGGCATCATTCATCCAACACAATCAATAGTTGGTGTAGTCTGGTGAAAGGCTAGTTCTGTGGGATATTAGACCTACCTGATCGTGATATGTGGGTGTAGTCTGGTGAAAGGCTAGTTCTGTGGGATATTAGACCTACCTGATCATGATATGTGGGTGTAGTCTGGTGAAAGGCTAGTTCTGTGGGATATTAGACCTACCTGATCGTGATATGTGGGTGTAGTCTGGTGAAAGGCTAGTTCTGTGGGATATTAGACCTACCTGATCGTGATATGTGGGTGTAGTCTGGTGAAAGGCTAGTTCTGTGGGATATTAGACCTACCTGATCATGATATGTGGGTGTAGTCTGGTGAAAGGCTAGTTCTGTGGGATATTAGACCTACCTGATCGTGATATGTGGGTGTAGTCTGGTGAAAGGCTAGTACTGTGGGATATTAGACCTACCTGATCGTGATATGTGGGTGTAGTCTGGTGAAAGGCTAGTTCTGTGGGATATTAGACCTACCTGATCGTGATATGTGGGTGTAGTCTGGTGAAAGGCTAGTTCTGTGGGATATTAGACCTACCTGATCGTGATATGTGGGTGTAGTCTGGTGAAAGGCTAGTTCTGTGGGATATTAGACCTACCTGATCGTGATATGTGGGTGTAGTCTGGTGAAAGGCTAGTTCTGTGGGATATTAGACCGACCTGATCATGATATGTGGGTGTAGTCTGGTGAAAGGCTAGTTCTGTGGGATATTAGACCTACCTGATCCTGATGTATCTGAGACCAACAGCCATTTTCAGCAGCCTTCCTTCATCTGGTTCTAGTGTCTTATTCTTCTAACTTTTTCCAGCCCCCCCTGTGACTTCCTCTCCTTCCCCTTCTTCTCCCTTCTTCCCCCTTCTTCCCTTGGCCTGGAGGAGTGGGGGCAGCCCCTGTTCCAGCATGCCTTGGCAAAGCTCTTCACTCCCTGAGTCCCGGGATTTATTTATTTATTTTATTTTATTGAAACTTTATTTAACTAGGCAATTAAGAACAAAATCTTATTTACAATGACAGCCTACCAGAAGGCAAAAGGCCTCCTGTGAGGACGGGAGCTGGGATAAAAAATAAAAAATATAGGACAAAGCACACATCACATCAAGACAGACACCACAACACTACATAAAGAGAGACCTAAGACAACAACATAGGATGGCAGCAACACATGACAACAACATGGTAGAAACACATCATGACAACAACATGGTAGCAACACAACATGGCAGCAGCACAACATGGTACGAACATTATTGGGCACAGACAACAGCACAAAGGGCAGGAAGGTAGAGACAACACCACACCACGCAAAGCAGGACAACTGTCAGTAAGTTTCCATGAGTCTTTGAATGAAGAGATGGGTCTCCCCTTCAGGGCACACAACTTCACCAACAGTTATCTTCCATCTATAAACACCAGATTTGTTGCTACAGTGTGAATTCATAGAATTCTCAGTTTCAGTTTCTACTGCATCTGTTGTATTTTGACAGGAAGGAGAGTACAGCTGTTGTATGTTGTCAGTATTTTGTCAGCTGTTGTATTTTGTCAGGAAGGAGAGTACAGCTGTTGTATTTTGTCAGGAAGGAGAGTACAGCTGTTGTATTTTGTCAGGAAGGAGAGTACAGCTGTTGTATTTTGTCAGGAAGTAGAGTACAGCTGTTGTATTTTGTCAGGAAGTAGAGTACAGCTGTTGTATTTTGTCAGGAAGGAGAGTACAGCTGTTGTATTTTGTCAGGAAGGAGAGTACAGCTGTTGTATTTTGTCAGGAAGTAGAGTACAGCTGTTGTATTTTGTCAGGAAGGAGAGTACAGCTGTTGTATTTTGTCAGGAAGTAGAGTACAGCTGTTGTATTTTGTCAGGAAGTAGAGTACAGCTGTTGTATTTTGTCAGGAAGGAGAGTACAGCTGTTGTATTTTGTCAGGAAGTAGAGTACAGCTGTTGTATTTTGTCAGGAAGGAGAGTACAGCTGTTGTATTTTGTCAGGAAGTAGAGTACAGCTGTTGTATTTTGTCAGGAAGGAGAGTACAGCTGTTGTATTTTGTCAGGAAGTAGAGTACAGCTGTTGTATTTTGTCAGGAAGTAGAGTACAGCTGTTGTATTTTGTCAGGAAGGAGAGTACAGCTGTTGTATTTTGTCAGGAAGGAGAGTACAGCTGTTGTATTTTGTCAGGAAGTAGAGTACAGCTGTTGTATTTTGTCAGGAAGGAGAGTACAGCTGTTGTATTTTGTCAGGATGTAGAGTACAGCTGTTGTATTTTGTCAGGAAGGAGAGTACAGCTGTTGTATTTTGTCAGGAAGGAGAGTACAGCTGTTGTATTTTGTCAGGAAGGAGAGTACAGCTGTTGTATTTTGTCAGGAAGTAGAGTACAGCTGTTGTATTTTGTCAGGAAGGAGAGTACAGCTGTTGTATTTTGTCAGGAAGGAGAGTACAGCTGTTGTATTTTGTCAGGAAGTAGAGTACAGCTGTTGTATTTTGTCAGGAAGTAGAGTACAGCTGTTGTATTTTGTCAGGAAGGAGAGTACAGCTGTTGTATTTTGTCAGGAAGTAGAGTACAGCTGTTGTATTTTGTCAGGAAGTAGAGTACAGCTGTTGTATTTTGTCAGGAAGTAGAGTACAGCTGTTGTATTTTGTCAGGAAGTAGAGTACAGCTGTTGTATTTTGTCAGGAAGGAGAGTACAGCTGTTGTATTTTGTCAGGAAGGAGAGTACAGCTGTTGTATTTTGTCAGGATGTAGAGTACAGCTGTTGTATTTTGTCAGGAAGGAGAGTACAGCTGTTGTATTTTGTCAGGAAGGAGAGTACAGCTGTTGTATTTTGTCAGGAAGTAGAGTACAGCTGTTGTATTTTGTCAGGAAGGAGAGTACAGCTGTTGTATTTTGTCAGGAAGTAGAGTACAGCTGTTGTATTTTGTCAGGAAGTAGAGTACAGCTGTTGTATTTTGTCAGGATGTAGAGTACAGCTGTTGTATTTTGTCAGGAAGTAGAGTACAGCTGTTGTATTTTGTCAGGAAGGAGAGTACAGCTGTTGTATTTTGGCAGGAAGTAGAGTACAGCTGTTGTATTTTGTCAGGAAGGAGAGTACAGCTGTTGTATTTTGTCAGGAAGTAGAGTACAGCTGTTGACAAGTACCGCTGTTTTGGAAACAATTGAAATGTGTCCTTTTGTCATTATTGCTTTGGGTTTGATGTGGTCCGTTCTGCTTGCGTTTCGTATTCTATGTAGTTTGAAATATGACTAAAAGAACACAATATACACAGAAATAAATTGCCACTAAATTCTCACGTCTCCAAATGAAACAATGTTATGTAACTTGACTTCTGTTGAGGTTGGGGCCTGTAGATGGTAGGATATCAGAGCAGTGTTTCTGATATTGATACAGACAGTGAATGGTGCTCAGCTGGCTTCCTGCTCTTCCTGCTCTAACCAGTGGTGCACTCAGCCTTTGTTGAAGCTCCTATATGAAGGGATGTGAGTATATGAAAAGCTGGGCTCTGTAGTTGGATCCACATGCAGGGATTTTACAGAGTGAGTGAACAATAAACATTTCACGGGCTATGAAATCAGGTGGCTTTGTTTTTTGGCTGATATTTTCACAGAAACATGAGAAAGTAAGACATTCTGGAATGTCCAGTTTTTATGATTTGGCCCTCAGTGACTGTTGTGCATGTGGTAACTAGGCAACATTAATACAAAGCAAATACAGACCAGAAAGTGAATAAGAACCCATGTTCCAGATGGAATTCACAGCGCTGAAAAGTAGACTGTCATAGAGAACACCACGTCAACAAAGGTGAAAGAGAATAGACATGGAACACACATCTTTACTGGTGTTGAAGAAATACAGTTTTAATTCTTCAAATCCTTTATCAGCGTATTCTATCCCAAACCCTTGACTTTACTCCCAGTTACCCACTCAGCAACACTTACAGGAATCATCATTGGAATCACTTGACAGTGTCTGGCCAAAGTCTAACTGGTATCTCTCTGTTAGCGGCGCTTGGGGGCGTATTGTGGAGTCAGTCAGGGAATGTTAAGGTCAGTCCAGAGTAGCTGATGAGAGTGAATTCTATTAATTATAGTTGAATCTGGGTAGCAGGGTGGTTGATCTAGGATTCCCTCTCCTAACCATTGAGATAAAGCCTATCTGTGTTGTAACTCCAACACTGTCTTGTCTTGACATTGTTAGTGTGGCTGGACTATGTCTCCTAGTTCTCTCAGCAAGCCACGTTGAGTCAGAGGCTTGTGGACTGTGGTTGTTATGGTCTTTGTTGTTGGCCTTTACAGCGAGGCTATCTGCTCTTTGTTGAAGGTCAAATGACTTAGAGGCTAAGTTCCACAAACTTCATTGTTTAGAAATGTTCACATTTCACTGAATTAGATGACGTGCGTCTAGCTCTAAATTCCAGAGTATTTTAGTTAGGTGTTATAGGCCTATCAGGCTGTCATTTGTCATAATGGGTGTGAGTGGTTAATGGCATGACATGATATCGTCTCTAAGCCTTTACAGTGAGAGGTTCAAGTAAATTGATAAGCTACTAAACTCCCTCATCTCCCTTAATTGTTATCTTTCGGAAAATGTTAAGTAAACCTATCCGGTGTGCCACTGGTTAAAGCTTGATAAATGACATTCCTGTGATATGAATAATGTGGCTATTATTCGTCCTTTATAATGAAAAGTGATTCTTAAGAGATTCCTAAGTGATTTGGATACATACTGTGTGTGTACGGTGTACTGTACTCATTGTACCAGCCTGTTTCCTCATAGACATTAATATGTGTCATGGTAATGATTGGTTTGACAGACTCGATTGCCCCGGTGTTGTTAATGACTGTGTTCTTCCTGTTTTTCCCTCCATAGAGACTTGAGGTTCAACAAAATCAAGGACTTGCAGCCCGGCTCCTTCAGACGGCTAAAGAACCTCAACACACTGTAAGTCTCCCTCCTCTCCTTCCTCCTTCCTCCTCTCCTCCCTTCTTCCTCCTTCCTCCTCTCCTCCCTTCTTCCTCCTTCCTCCTCTCCTCCCTTCTTCCTCCTTCCTCCCTCCTCTCCTCCCTCCTCTCCTTCCTTCTTCCTCCTTCCTCCCTCCTCTGTCTTTCCCCTACATACTCAGCAATTGAAGAGATTGTAATTTAATTGGTCCTGGAGAACGCACTGCAAATGTGTTTAAACTGAGCGTTCAAATATACACTAATGCAACCGGCACTCATCAGGAGTCGACTACTCCTGTTAGCCCCATCTCTTCCCAGAAGCACCCAGTTCTCTTTGTCTGTCTTTTGTCCCAAGATTTGGAGACACGTCACAGCATTAGTTTCCCCTGGAAAGTCCTGCAATCCTGCATACAGTCAGTCAGTCAGTCCACAAACACGGACACTGAGGGGCAAATTCTCGCTCTCTATTCTGCTGTGGTTTCACACATGTAGGTTACCTCATAATCTGGTAGGAATGTATTGTTCCCCTTCAATCTCCCAGCCATCTATCATGTGTTAGCCCTGCCAGCCTGCTAGTCTACAGCCAGCCTTGTGTCAGCCCTGCCAGCCTGCTAGTCTACAGCCAGCCATGTGTCAGCCCTGCCAGCCTGCTAGTCTACAGCCAGCCATGTGTCAGGAATCAGCCAATGAGCCTAGTGCCTATGAATATAGGGAAGGTAATGGAAGGTAATGTCAGAGCAGAGAAATCTCAGATGAGATGTTCCTACAGTAGCAGACCACCTGCTAGCCATTTAGTCTGTGGAGTTCCATATTTCACGGCCTTAACCTCTGTCTTACAGACTGAAGAATAGCATAGTGTCTGAAGCCTGCTGGGAGACAGTTCAATATTAGTGTCTCAGGCAGACAGAAATAGATGTCTGGCTCATATGTGAAGGAAAGACTGCAGACTGCCTCTGACAGACTGTACCTACACTTAGAAAAAAGGGTTCCAAAGGGGTTCTTTGGCTGTCCCCCTATGAAAACCCTTTTAGCTTCCAAGTAGAACCCTTTAGATTCCAGGTAGAACCATTTTGGGTTCCATGTCGGAAAGTAGAAAGGCCAAATGTTTTCAGAAAAAAGAGCTAGGTGAGGACTTAGGAGGCCTGTTTGGCCCAAGTAATGTTCTGCTTATACATATCATATTATTTTCCAAAACGTATTTCTTTGCACTAATGCCAGTTTCTAGGGCATTGAGTTAAGGGATCACCAACTCAAGATTTTGCTATGTTGCAGAAAATCTATGACAGACATTATTGATCCTTGTCCAGATTATACCCCATGGACCTGAAAGCCATTAGAAAGGTAAAACAAATTGTGACCGTGTGTAGGAATCAAATCAGATGCTTCATAGAATAGCTACAGTGTAGTGTTTCAAGGGTGAAGAATCTCACATATACTATGTACTCTGAAAGTTGAACTGTGTTTAGACTGGCATTGGCCTAGCATTAGATCATGATACAGCAATATGCCAGCATGGACCACTTTAAATTAGTATCTACGAGTCTGCACAGTCTGTCTGATAGTCCACTGGGAGATCTGTTTTAATGTCCATTGCCTTTACAGCCTCCTCAACAACAACCACATCAGACGGATCCCCAGAGGAGCCTTTGAAGACCTGGAAAACCTCAAATATCTGTGAGTTGTTATGCCTTTATGTCAATGTTATTCTCTTCTGGATGTCAAGTCACAGATGGACTGGTTTCATTGAAACAGTGACATTTTGCTCGGACAGGCTCAATAGGTTAAAGGTTGTAGTTGAAGTTTCACTCTTCGCCTTGTCGGCTGATGATAAAGCATGGCTAACCCTGTCTCGGGCTTGTGTCTGGAAACAGAACACGCACACACTCTGTGGCTGTAAACTGGACATTGCTAGACGGCTTAGTCAGAACAGAAAAAAGTGTGTCAGTGTGGTACAGGAAATGAAGTAAGACAAAAAAAGAACCCCATTATCTAATCCTGTGAACTTATCTGTCTGCGCGTGGTGACCTGGAGGCAATGAGGAGAACAGAGGTAGGCTTGAGCAGCAGGCAGGCAGCACATAGCCTTGGGTTGCTGCAGTATGGTTTAGTCCTTGTGTTTGTGAGTCACTGCCTATTATAACCCCAGCGCCTGTCAGTTGTGGTGACAGGCAGCTATGTCTGTGTTTACATTCACATACGGTACATATGCCTGAAATGTCTGGCTCTCTAGTCTCCCCACCTACTCAGTCTCATATACCCCCTGCATTCCCCTCAATGATCCTTCTCCTCTCCTCTTCTACTTGGCCCTGGGTTAGATAACTCAGACCTGCAGCTCACCAGGCTGACTTTTTTGTTGGTTGTTCTGTGGATCACTTCTTTGTCTTTACTCATACCTGATGATGGATACATTCATGAGAATAACTTGAGACAGACTAATGAGGTCAGGGCCTACTTTGGTGTGTGTATAGTAGATACTTATATTTAAAACACTGTAGAATGCATGCATAGCATGTCCAAAACTACCATCGGTACCATCTGTTTTGTAAAGTAATTTTTTGTAGATAATATGATGGTCACAGTTCTGCTTAGTCACCTCAAACATGTCAGACAAACAACGTTTCTGATGCTAGCTCGTCAACTACTGTAGAGGAGGACAGGAAAGCTGGGTATGTGTCAGTCACACACAAATACCCACACATATACACACAGAGACATCCCTCTCCTCTCTGCATGCTGTAGTGTGGGTGACTCCTGTGACTTAGTTAGTTTTAATTAGAATGCCCTGTCCCTTTTCACCAGAGTTAATCTGAGGCCAGCACACTGATCCAGCCCATCAGCCCTGCCCCTCTCACCCTGCACCCATATCCTGGGGGATTGTTCCTCTTCCCCCCCTGGCCCCTCTCACCCTGTACCCATTTCCTGGGGGATTGTCCCTCTTCCCCCGCCTGACCCCTCTCACACTGCACCCATATCCTGGGGGATTGTCCCTCTTCCCCCCATGGCCCCTCTCACCCTGCACCCATATCCTGGGGGATTGTCCCTCTCCCCCCCTCCCCGGCCCCGCTCACCCTGCACCCATATCCTGGGGGATTGTCCCTCTTTCCCCCCCCTGGCCCCTCTCACCCTGCACCCATATCCTGGGGGATTGTTCCTCTTCCCCCCTGGCCCCTCTCACCCTGTACCCATTTCCTGGGGGATTGTCCCTCTTCCCCCGCCTGACCCCTCTCACACTGCACCCATATCCTGGGGGATTGTCCCTCTTTCCCCCCATGGCCCCTCTCACCCTGCACCCATATCCTGGGGGATTGTCCCCCCCCCCCCCCCCCTGGCCCCGCTCACCCTGCACCCATACCCTGGGGGATTGTCCTCCCCCCCCGGCCCCTCTCACCCTGCCCTTATAACCCTCCACTGTATGACCTGACAGAAGTCTGTACAGCCCCTTTAAGGGTTAGCTCTCAGTCAATGGGTCTAGTGTTACTGGAATATGGTTCATGGTAATGATGACTAATGCAAGAAGTATTTTTCTGACCATCTGATTTGATCTAGAAGTAGGTAGTCTTGACTTGTACCAGCCGGAACGGCTCATAGGAACCAGGAGCGTATCTCCTGTTACTGTAGTGTGAGGCAACTTGATGTACAAGTACACCCCCTTGAAGGACACTAGTCTATCACACCTCCTTTCCCCCATATCTGATCTTTAGGCTATAGCCTAACCAGGGCTCTGAGTTTCTTCACATGGTCAGGAGGTACTCAGGGCCCTACTGATATCTTATCTAAATCCACATATCCTGTTGTGGTTTGTTGTGGTTTCTGTTGCTGTTTTTTTTGTTTTTGTTCTGTGGAGCTCTGATTGAGTTTTAGGCTGGCATTTTGTCAGGTTGCATAGTTAGAAATGTCATTAAATGGTCAAGAACATAGATTACTTCACAGGCCTTGGGTTCTTCTCAGTATTTTGTAATTGGCGGTGAGGAGTAATGTCTATCTCCTTCTGTTTCACAACACGTGTGTGGGTGTACAGTCAGAGTAAAATGGCGGAAATCTTTTCACTTTGTTTCCATTGAACAAATAAAGGCATTTTAATTCATTATATTTGATGACCAATTTCTCTTTTACCAAAGAGAACCTTCTGTCTACCAAAATGTACTATTGTGTACCTTAGCAGCTAACCTTCCTCCTCTTTTTCTACAAAATGGCGGGTCAGTTGAGTTCTCATTGAACTGTGTGAGTACGAGGTCACAGAAGCTTTGGGGTTATTCAAGCAAGAGATCTCAGTATTCTTCCCCTTGAGAGTTGACCCCACAGCTTCCGAATCCATCCGGTTTCCCACGCAGACCCCACACTTCCAGGCCTCAGCACAATCTCTCACACACAAATCAAGTCGAATCAAATCAAATTCTATTCGTCACATGCGACGAATACAACAAGTGTAGACCTTATCGTGAAATTCTTACCTGCGAGCCCTTTCCCAACAATGCAGAGTTAAAAAGTAAGAGAAATTTTCTAAAAAAGGAAATAGTAACAATAAAATAAGAATAACGAGGCTATATACAGGGAATACCAGTACAGAGTCACTGTGTAGGGGTATGAGGTAGTTTAGGTCATGTGTACATGTAGTACGTAGGGGTGAAGTGACTAGGCAGTCAGGATATATCATAGAGTAGCAGCAGGGCATGTGAAGAGTGTGAAAGGCTGTGTGTGTGTGTGTGTGTGTGTGTGTGTGTGTGTGTGTGTGTGTGTGTGTGTGTGTGTGTGTGTGTGTGTGTGTGTGTGTGTGTGTGTGTGTGTGTGTGTGTGTGTGTGTGTGTATCTTTGACATCAGTATGCATGTGAGTGTAAGTTTTGTGTGTGTGAGCATATGTAGTGTGTGTTTGTGTCTGTGTGTGTTTGTGTGTGAGCATATGTTGTGTGTGTGTGTGTGTGCGTGTGTGTGTGTGTGTGTGTGTGTGTGTGTGTGTGTGTGTGTGTGTGTGTGTGTGTGTGTGTGTGTGTGTGTGTGCGTGTGTGTGTGTGTGTGTGTGTGTGTGTGTGTGTGTGTGTGTGTGTGTGTGTGTGTGTGAGCGTATGTAGTGTGTGTCTGTGTCTGTGTGTGTTTGTGTGCGTGGGTGGGTGGGTCAAGTCCAGTGCAAGAGAGTCAAAGCAATGGAAAGGAGGTCAATGCAAATAGTCCAGGTAGCCACTTGATTAACTGTTCAACAGTTTTGTGACTTGGAGGTAGACCCTATTCAGGAGACTTTTGGTCCCAGACTTGGCGCTCTGGTGCGGTAGCAGAGAGAACAGTCTATGACTTTGGTGGCTTGAGTCTTGGACATTTTTAAGGCCTTCCTCTGACACCGCCTGGTATAGAGGTCCTGGATGGCAGGGAGCTCAGCCCCAGGGATGGACGAGTTCTTAAGCACCAGAGGAGGCTGGTGGGAGAAATGGGTTGGAGTCAAACATGATTTACATACAGTACCAGCCAAAAGTTTGGACACGCCTACTCATTCAAGTGTTATTCTTTATTTGTACTATTTTCTACATTGTAGAATAATAGTGAAGACATCAGAACTATGAAATAACACATATGGAATCATGTTTTAACCAAAAAAGTATTAAACAAATCAAAATATATTTTATATTTGAGGTTCTTAAAAGTAGCCACCCTTTGCCTTGATGACAGCCTTGCACACTCTTGGCATTCTCTCAACCAGCTTCACCTGGGATGTTTTTCCAACAGTCTTTAAGGACTTCCCACATATGCTGAGCACTTGTTGGCTGCTTTTCCTTCACTCTGCGGTCCAACTCATCCCAAACCATCTCAAATGGGTTGAGGTCGGTGATTGTGGAGGCCAGGTCATCTGATGCAGCACTCCATCACTCTGCTTCTTTGTCAAATAGCCCTTACACACCCTGGAGGTGTGTTGGGACATTGTCCTATTGAAAAACAAATGATAGCCCCACTAAGCGCAAACCAGATGGTATGGAATTTCGGTGCAGAATGCTGTGGTAGCCAGGCTTCTTAAGTTTGCCTTGAATTCTAAATAAATCACAAACAGTGTCACCAGCAAAGCACCCCCACACAAATCCACCTCCTCCTCCATGCTTCACGGTGGAAATCACACATGCGGAGATGATCCATTCACCTACTCTGCGTCTCACAAAGACACGACGGCTGGAAGCAAAAATCTCAAATTTGGACTCATCAGACCAAAGGACAGATTTCCACTCGTCTAAAGTCCATTGCTCTTATTTTTTTTCGGCCAAAGCAAGTCTCTTCTTATTATTGCTGTCCTTTAGTAATGGTTTCTTTGCAGCAATTGGATTCACGCAGTCTCTTCTGAACCTTTATTTTGTAGTATTTATTGTTTATTGAATATTTAAAACATACAATATACTTGCAGTATACAATATAAACACAAGACGTAACCAGGGTCAACGACCTGCTCAAGGGCATGTCGACAGATCTCCCAGGTCAAAAACAGGGACCCGAACCAGCGATCCATCAGCCACCGGCCCAAGCTCCCAACCGCCAGGCCACCAGCCGTCCAAGATACCCCCCACAGTCCACCCCCAGAAAAAATATGGAGAAAAAATCCATTCCCCACCCCGAATATCCCCCCATGCACCAACAACCAACAAAATAAACTAAAGAGAAAGACAAAGGAAAACAGAAAACAACAATGCAAAAAAACAAAAGACATCAAGGACAACAAACATCATAACAGCAAGGCCAACTGAATATGTTTGAGTGCATGTATTGCACTATTTACATGTGTGTGTCCGTGTATGTGCACATGTGTGCATTTGAATGAGTGCGTGTGTATATGCATGTGTACAAACACCAGCACGGCATCAGTCTCAGGCAAATTGGCATTAGCTGTAACAACACTACCCATCAGTGTCATTCAAACTCATTTTTTGTTATGTTTAATTTTTTAAAACTTTTATCTTTGACCCTCATCCTATCCCCTGCCCAGCAACTCCACTCCCACTCATCTCCAATTCCACAAGGCAAAGGGTGGCTACTTTGAAGAAACTCAAATATAAAATATATTTGGATTTTTTTAACACTTTTTTGGTTAAAACATGATTCCATATGTGTTATTTCATAGTTCTGATGTCTTCACTATTATTCTACAATGTAGACAAGAGTAAAAATAAAGAAAATCCCTTGAATGACTAGATTGGTCCAAACTTTTGAATGGTACTGTATGTTTGATACCGTTCCACTTATTACATTCCAGTCATTACAATGAGCCTGTCCTCCTATAGTTCCCCCCACCAGCCTCCTCTGGTATGCACTACCCTCTGTAGCGCCTTACAGTCGGATGTCAAGCAGCTGATATATCAGTGGTGATGCAGCCAGTCAATATACTCACAATGATGCAGCTGTACAACTTTTAGAGGATCTGAGGACAAAGGCCAAGTCTTTTCAGCCTCCTGAGGGGGAAGAGGCGTTGTCGTGCCTTCTTCATGACTGTGTGGGTGTGTTTGCACCATGATAGGTCCTTAGTGATATGAACACTGAGGAACTTGAAGCTCTCCACACACGCTCCCTGTAAACCAAGAT
This sequence comes from Oncorhynchus kisutch, assembly GCF_002021735.2. Lineage (NCBI taxonomy): Eukaryota > Metazoa > Chordata > Actinopteri > Salmoniformes > Salmonidae > Oncorhynchus > Oncorhynchus kisutch. The sequence goes on from NC_034180.2 coordinate 40,264,571, forward strand.
AAGCTAAACATTGAGCTAGACTCCGTAGTGTTACAGCAACAAGTCCACAGCGCTTTGGCTGTGGAGCTGCATGATTCTTTTAGTTTCACCAATAACTGTAGGCCTACTCACTTGAACACTCTTTGACAATATGTATGTTCAATTTGCCTCATTATCCTTGTTGACATGTAACGTTTAGTAAGGAAAATATGCTCTCTGAGTGACGTGAGAGCCCTGATAGAGGAAGATGGAGTAAGCGGGAGCTGTTTAGTTTTCCATAGGCCCACATTGCGTCATATTTGCTGAGAGCATGTGAATCTCTCATCAACTACCCATCAATGTAGAGGAACTGGAGATGAGTAGAGGATGAAAGGGAAGATTGCCCTAAGCCATTGCTATTCTATTGTCACATCTCTCTGTCATGTTAGAGGGAGGGAAAACACAGACATGTCATGTGATGTTTTTCTTTCAATGTTCTGGAACATTACAGTGTTCCAGTTATATTTTTTTGGAAGATGTCAATGAACTTTGAGGAACCCAGCGACCCTCTGTCATACTGTATATTCTGTTCAGACTTGTTTCCATTCACACTTTTCATTTTGTGATGTATTTCTGTACATGTATGTTATGCAAGTTATGATGAGCATTTTATTTTTATGTATTGACATTGACAACATTGACCATCTTTGTGATTTGAGCTGTGAGTCTCTTTTGTTAATAAACAACAATAACTTTATTTATGAAGTGCTTTTCAAACATTACTCACATTGTGCACCAGCTGCTTTTACTGCTTTGTCATCTAGGTAAAGGTGCAGCCGTGCAGTGATATACTGTAGCTGTTGTTCATGTATTGTGAAAACAGAGTTTTTAAAATATTGATCCCATTAAGTTGGTTTTACTGTCATACGGTAACTATTGAGCTAAGACATTCTGTCATTTTCTTAGGAACTAGAGAGAATGAATTTGATCCGCTGTGTGTTTGACTAATGTTACTGATCATTTTTCCTTTCAGCTATTTGTACAAGAATGAAATCCAATCAATTGACAGACAAGCATTTAAGGGACTTGTCTCTCTAGAGCAACTGTAAGTGACCACCTCCTCGTCCTCCTCTTCCTCCTACTCAACCTCTTCCTCCCCTTCCCCTCTGCACCTTCATATCTGATCTGTCCCTCTGTCCAAACGTCCTCCTTGCGACCCCCCAAACCCCCACTGTCATACAGCCACTATGCATGCCGTGTAAACACTCACCCTTGTATGTTGCGCTGACCTTATGAACCCCTGCATGAGTAGCATGTCTCATTGTCACGACAATGGATGTGTGTCACTCGGTCCTAATGCATAAAGCTAGAGCATGAGATCCCCAGCCCTGCACCAGCCCTGCCTCTGTCCTGCCCTGCCCCTTGCCTGCCACTGCCTTGCTCCTGCCCTGCCCTGTGCCTGCCTTGCCCCTGTCCTGACCCTCCCCTGCTCTGCCCCTCCCCTGCCCTGCCTTACCCCAGCCGTACTGTAGCTAAGCAGATGCAGATTCAAGCAGACCTTGGCTTCATGTGCTTCAGACTACAGATCCAGCTCCTGCTTGCCCCATACACAGCTTGCCCTTCTTTGTGTGTCTTACATCCTCTGTGGGGACTACTGTACACTGACTACTTGTCTCACTTTTGACCTTAGTTGCGTTTGTCAATCTAGTTGTATTATGCGCTAGTTCTGTCATTTCATAGAGGGCCCCCACGCATTTCCCAAGCAGAGTGGTAGAGGTCACCATGTTGTTATTACATGTGCTTGTGAGACATACTTTCAGTATCAGCATGAGAAAGGGTGGCTCAAAATCTATATAAATGTGACCTTAAGCTATCATTATAACATCTTTACCAAATTGCATGTCATCTTAATGACTTGAATATGTTTATTTTTCATTTATTTTACCTTTATTTAACTAGACAGTTAGTTAAGTTAAGTCAGTTAAGAACAAGTTCTTATTTTCAATGACGGCCTAGGAACAGTGGATTAACTGCCTGTTCAGGGGCAGAACGACAGATTTGTACCTTGTCAGCTCGGGGATTTGAACTTGCAACCTTGTTGAAAATGTTCAAAACATTCCAAAAAATAGATTCATTACAATTATGATTATTTTTTTTACTCTTTATTGATGTAACGATTTTATAATTTGTGAAATGTGTCCGGTGAACGTTAGGAGTGTATGACCAAGGCTCATACACAACTTCCAACAAAGCAAACTGTCCATGCAGAGTAAGATATAAGCGTGTATAGAGGAGCACATCTGATTATTGTCACACATAGACCACCAATGGCATTCAACTGAAATGGCCTTCTTTCAGCCAATAGTAGATGCCAAAAGTCCTTCAACTGTTGGAAAAGGCTGCGCTCAGTGAGACTACTATTGTTGGTTAACCCTAATCCTTCTGGGAAGCTATATATATCACATGCCAGGTCGCAGTTGCGAATGAGAACTTGTTCTCAACTAGCCTACCTGGTTAAATAAAGGTGGAATAAATAAGACATCAAGTTGCCTTCATATGTCAATCTTATAGAGGTACACTGACATCAGTCTAAAAAGGGTGGATATTACTGGATACTATATTTAGCAAAGTCATGTCCTCCATGTAGGCCGTTTGTGTCTAAAAATGGCTAACATGTATCTTCCCCCTCACAGCCGATGGTGGTGGTTGATCCTAGGGAAAGGCCTCGTGGCTGTTTGTCCCTCCATAACCACATGCATAGCCACTGAACAAATGACTATTCATGAAGCAAAACCAAATCAAAGTCCAGGCTCTTTGCCCTGCAGCTGGTTTGAGTTTTGATACAGTAATGAAGGGTCTTATGTGTGGGTGATAAGTTCTGAACCACTTTAATAGCCCTCTGCTATTCTGTTGGTCTTCAAATATGCTATTCAAGCCGTAGGTTAGGTTGGGAGGGAATAAACATTTCTTTAAAGTACCACCAGTCTCGGATTTAATGTCCTTCGTTCCCCTGCTATTTAAATGAGAGGATTTTTACTAGCATTTTGGCTTGTTGTTGAATATGTTAAATTCGAACATGCCTAGAATGTAATTTAATGCCCAAGAGAATACAGAACATGAGTAGAAATATACAGTAAGCACGTTGCTGCTCCTCTTCAACATATATCAACAATAGTTCCTTGTCACAATAAGTCTCAATTTGGTGCTTGAAATGTCTTGTAACGATTTGTTCTATTACACTGTGCTTTAACTGTCAGGTTAGACATGTTTACACTTCATGTTGTTAAATCACTGGTTTGTGACTCACATACATCAACTGGCTGTGATTACAGGGCTATACGTCTGTTGCCAAGTTTTCTCTCTTCCTCTCTCTCAGAGATTAAATATGGTTGTCTGTGTAATTCCTCTTGGCTGTCTAGTGTCGTGTTGTCCTTGGACCGTCCCCTGGCCAGCCTTAACACCGCTACTCTCTGATGAGAGAAGACAACACCCTAAATCTATCTCTTTTAGACAGATGCAGGAAATCTTAGGTTGGATATCAACCAGACGTCCTTCACTAAGATCCTCGGCTGTGTCAAACTGAGGCCTCCATTAGTAAAGCTTGTGTGCTGTGCCAAAGTCTTAATGCATTTATTTTACATATGAGTCATATGGCAGACGCTCTTATGCAGAGCAACTTACAGGAGCAATTAGGGTCAAGTGCCTCACGACAGATCTTTCACTTAGCCTATTTGGGGATTCGAACCAGTGACCTTTCAGTTACTGGCCCAATGCTCTTAAGCGCTAGGCTACCTGTCTACCTATAGTGTAGTAAGTGGATGTTGTGCTATATCCACTACTATATCCACTATTGCACAAGATCGTCATCATGTCTTTTATTACTGATGAGTGCAGCTTGGCTCAACATTTGCTTGCTTTGACTGTTGCTTTGTCTGTTTAATAAGCAAATATGTCGCTGAACCTAAAAGTTACTGTTCAGTGAGTAATTGGAGATCATATTTCATTTGTCTAACCTTGCTGTTTCTTGCCATTAGTTCTGAGTTATGATTCATCCTAATCTGGTGATACTGTGCTGTGGCAATGATCTTTTCTCTTCCAGGTACCTGCACTTCAACAACATTGAGTCCTTAGAACCAGAATCCTTCACCCAACTCCCAAAGCTTGAACGCCTGTAAGTCCACTATCTTCTCCTTTCACTCTATTATACCAAGTGGCGTTCTTACTCTACGCTTCAAATTTTTCTAAATGATGGAGTGATGCATCTTAAACAAACAATAGGACAACTCTCCAAATGATATAATGATTTGTTGTGGCTTGTACGTGCTTGTCACCGTCAGTCTTCTACCTGAGCTGACTTATTTCAGAGGGCACTGAGTGCAGAACAGACTTTACAACGTATACATGCTGGTAAATATACTTTAAACCCCACGAAATAGACTACATAATGTTTTGGGAATAGAATGCACTGTTCCCAACTGACAGAGCCCTATGTGTTTATCATGACTGCTGGACTTTAAGTGGGGCTTTTCAAAGCAGTACAACCGTTGGATGACCTTTCAATGTTCTGAGATGCCTTCGTCCTCCATCAGGACAGCTAATCTCCTCAACAAGTCTCTTGAGGTCTATTGGGCCATTTTTAAAGCTGTTTGTCTGTTACGGGTAAATTAGCTATGAGGACAGACTGGACAGGGATAAATGTGCCCAGCGCATGTGTTTGGCTGTATTTTCCCAGAGCCCTCACTCTGCCGTCTGTCTGGTACTCCTCTCAACCGTTCAAACTCAGATTCCTGACATATGTTCAGGAAAAACTCAGGGTCCTTCTCATAGGTATTCTGAAAGGGCCCACACCCTGTTACGACTTCAGAGGTCTATGTGCGTGTGTGTTCTCCACCGACTTATCAGACCTCTGTGTGCTGTGTAGGACAGAAGTTGAGAGCCCAGGTCAGCTGGTTACCCTACAGGGCCAGAGGGTCCACTGATAACACCTGTGCCGTGTGTCTGGAGAGATATCAACTCTCATGACACAACATAAGGGGGATTTACGAGAAATAAAGGAACACTATGAGGGGACAAATGAAGTAGCAGTAGATTCAGTGGATGAATAGAGTGAGTGTTGACATTCAGTGAACTGTGTCAGACTCTTGCAATCCCACTGGACCTGGACCTTCTGCCATATGGATGGATGGATGGATGGATGGCTGGCTGGCTGGATGGCTGGCTGGATGGCTGACCGGCCGGCTGGCCTCTGTTTTCAAGCTTTCACGCCAGAGCTGAATTCCTCCTTCTCTCCGTGTTTATTGGCTACACCTGGAATCCTGCCACACACGTTCCCAACCCTCCCCAGAGAGGTAGAGGAGCCGACTGCACACGGATGGAAAAGGGGAAGGAATTCCCAGGTGCACTGATTCTGGAACGTTTGTCGGGGAAGATCTCCATGAAAACAGATTGCCCAGTCTCGCTAGTTCATGGACAAGAGAAGTCTGGAAGATGTATCTATTTCCTGTGGATTGAAGAAAATAATAAGAAGGAAAACGTCATGTTGTTTCTTTTGATTTATGGTGATTGCTAACAAATATGGAGGTTTGGGCCTCCCGGGTGGTGCAGTGGTCTAGGGCACTGCATCGCAGCGCTAGCTGGGCCACCAGAGACTCTGGGTTCGCGCCCAGGCTCTGTCGCAGCCGGCCGCGACCGGGAGGTCCGTTTGCTGACACACAATTGGCCTAGCGTCGTCCGGGTTAGGGAGGGTTTGGCCGGTAGGGATATCCTTGTCTCATCGCGCACTAGCGACTCCTGTGGCGGGCTGGACGCAGTGTGCCCTAACCAAGGTAGCCAGGTGCAAGGTGTTTCCTCCGACACATTGGTGTGGCTGGCTTCCGGGTTGGAGGCGCGCTGTTAAAGAAGCAGTGCTTGGTTGGGTTGTGTTTCGGAGGACACATGGCTTTCGACCTTTGTCTCTCCTGAGCCCGTATGTGAGTTGTAGCGATGAGACAAGATAGTAATTACTAACAAGCCTTGATCATGTGTCATGTGTAGTAAACTGATCATATTTCTTAACCCAGATCAATGATATAAAATCGTCAAATGACCGTCTTCCAAAAAACATATGGCTCCCAATATGAGCCTGCGGGCCTACATCAAAGGGTCTGATGCTGTAAGTAATGTCTAGAAGTAATGTCAAAGTAGTAAGCTCAAGTAATCCATAGTAAATATACACATTACTCATGAGTCACTAACCTTATGTGCTTGTTGACACTGTGACATGCTGTAGCTATAGGCATGATGCATAGAGATCAATCCCTTTAGAGCTCAACCCCTGTCAACCTACTCAACAGTCTGTCAGATGTACACATTACACACAGCATGAAGTCTATAATTATCTATGACTTTATCTGATTATCTGTGTCTGTCCCTCTCTTTTTCTCCTGCAGGTTTTTGCACAACAACAGAATTACCCATCTCGTGCTGGGGACCTTCTCCCATCTCCAGTCCATGAAGAGACTGTAAGTTCACTGACAAGGTGCATGCACAGGGCAGCTATTGTGTTGTCTGAGAATGCTTACCCACCAACATTTGACTTCCATTACACAGAGGTGTCAGGGGGGAGAATACGAGCCATGTTTCGACAGTACACCTCTCTGTCTAGGCCCATCAAATTCAAATCTGGACCACGAAGCCAATTCCATTGCTTTTTTTCTCTTCCCCTCTAATCATGGACTGATTTAAACCCATGACACCGGTTGGGTGCAATTAATTATCAAGCAGAACAGAAAAAAAGCGGTACTTTGGACCTCCCAAGGTAAGATTTGAACATCCTTGGCTTTGGCTGTGAGAGAGTGGACATTAGGATCAGCGGACAGGCAGTTCATTAGGATCAGTGGACAGGCAGAACATTAGGATCCGTTGGCAGGCAGTTCATTAGGATCAGTGGACAGGCAGTTCATTAGGATCAGCGGATAGGCAGTACATTAGGATCAGTGGACAGGCAGTTCATTAGGATCAGCGGACAGGCAGTACATTAGGATCTGCGGACAGGCAGTACATTAGGATCAGTGGACAGGCAGTACATTAGGATCAGTGGATAGGCAGTTCATTAGGATCAGCGGACAGGCAGTACATTAGGATCAGTGGACAGGCAGTACATTAGGATCAGTGGATAGGCAGTACATTAGGATCAGTGGATAGGCAGTACATTAGGATCAGTGGACAGGCAGTACATTAGGATCAGCGGCCAGGCAGTACATTAGGATCAGTGGCCAGGCAGTACATTAGGATCAGTGCACAGGCAGTACATTAGGATCAGCGGACAGGCAGTTCATTATGATCAGCGGACAAGCAGTTCATTAGGATCAGCGGACAGGCAGTACATTAGGATCAGCGGACAGGCAGTACATTAGGATCAGCGGGCAGGCAGTTCATTAGGATCAGTGGACAGGCAGTACATTAGGATCAGCGGACAGGCAGTACATTAGGATCAGTGGACAGGCAGTACATTAGAATCAGCGGACAGGCAGTTCATTAGGATCAGTGGACAGGCAGTTCATTAGGATCAGCGGACAGGCAGTACATTAGGATCTGCGGACAGGCAGTACATTAGGATCAGTGGACAGGCAGTACATTAGGATCAGTGGACAGGCAGTACATTAGGATCAGTGGACAGGCAGTACATTAGGATCAGCGGACAGGCAGTACATTAGGATCAGTGGACAGGCAGTACATTAGGATCAGCGGACAGGCAGTACATTAGGATCAGTGGACAGGCAGTACATTAGGATCAGCGGACAGGCAGTACATTAGGATCAGAGTTTTACCTTCCCCTATTACGTTCTTCCCCTTTTCAACATCTTACTCTGAAAAATACTTCCAAGATGTGTTGAACCCAGAACCAGTATGCTGTGTTTGAGACGTACAGTAGACAGATAAGACAACTGGCAACGTGGGAGGAATGGGATTCAAAAACAATATTTCCCTCTGATTATTACGGCACTCAGATTTGGATGATGTTCAGAGTGGGATCAGATTAAATGAGGATATTACTGTCTCCTGGAATGTACAAATCTCCCTGAAACCTGAAGAGACCAGTAGAAGAAAGGATAAATAGAAAATGAAGTGCCAGCCAATCTGTACTCTGGAGCAGACAGACAGTTTCCCACAGCAGGAGAGGAGTTCTCTCAAAAAGGCCATGCTGAGTCAGTGTTTGGACTGAGCTGGGCCTAGCTGTGTGGCATAGCTGTGTGGCATAACTGTGTGTGTGCATGTGTGCGTGTTTTGCCAGTCTCAGTCCACACTGGTGAGCAGCCAGAAAGGATTTACTCTACCTTCCAGACAGACACAGCCTTCTACTGACTCCAGACAGACTCAGACTTCTACTGACTCCAGACAGACTCAGACTTCAGACAGACTCAGCCCATTACTGACTCCAGACAGACTCAGACTCCAGACAGACTCAGCCTACTACTGACTCCAGGCAGACTCAGCCTTCTACTGACTCCAGACAGACTCAGACTCCAGACAGACTCAGCCCACTATTGACTCCAGACAGACTCAGCCTTCTACTGACTCCAGACAGACTCAGCCCACTACTGACTCCAGACAGACTCAGACTACAGATAGACTCCAGACTGATTCAGCCCAGTACTAACTCCAGACAGACTCAGTCCACTACTGACTCCAGACTGATTCAGTCCACTACTGACTCCAGACAGACTCAGTCCACTACTAACTCCAGACTGATTCAGCCCAGTACTGACTCCAGACAGACTCAGCCCAGTACTGACTCCAGACAGACTCAGTCCACTACTGACTCCAGACTGATTCTGTCCACTACTGACTCCATACAGACTCAGCCCAGTATTGACTCCAGACAGACTCAGTCCACTACTGACTCCAGACTGATTCAGCCCAGTACTGACTCCAGACAGACTCAGCCCACTACTGACTCCAGACTGATTCAGCCCAGTACTGACTCCAGACAGACTCAGCCCATTACTGACACCAGTCAAAATGTTTACCCATACTATTTTACCATGCAACTATAATAAAACAGGACTGCTAGTAGTGTGATCTGTATTGTGTGATGTACAGTTAGAAGTCCTGTATTGGTGTTTGATATTACATTGTTGTCTACTGTACAGTACAGAATATACTGTATTTATGAGAGGTTGAGTTATACTGAGGATGAGTATAATGCATACAATCTCACAGCTTTGTGCAGGTGCAGGATACACAGACATTGGCAACTGACAAACAGGTCATTAAAAACAGCTAAAACGCTATATTTAGAGCACTATTATAAACAGGCATGAGATGGTCTGTAATACTGTAATCTATCCCACCCCCCTCTCTCTCTGTCACTCTCTCTCTCTCTTCCCCTCACTCTTACTCTCTCTCTCTGTCGCTCTCTCTCTCTCACGTTCTCTCTCTCTTCCCCTCACTCCCACCCCTCTCTCTCTCTGTTGCTCTCTCTCTCTCACGTTCTCTCTCTCTTCCCCTCACTCTCACTTTCTCACAAACGTTCTCTCTTTCTTTCTCTCTCTCTCTGTGTCACTCTCTCTCTCTCTTCCCCTCACTCTCACTCTCTCTCTGTCACTCTCTCTGTCACTCTCTCTCACGTTCTCTCTCTTCCCCTCACTCCCACCCCTCTCTCTCTCTGTCACTTTCTCACGTTCTCTCTCTTCCCCTCACTCTTTCTTTCTCACAAACGTTATCTTTCTTTCTTTCTTTCTTTCTTTCTTTCTTTCTTTCTTTCTTTCTTTCTTTCTTTCTTTCTTTCTTTCTTTCTCTCTCTCTCTCTCTCTCTCTCTCTCTCTCTCTCTCTCTCTCTCTCTCATGCTCTCTCTCTCATGCTCTCGCTCACTCTCTCTCTATTTGTCTCTCTTGTCTCTCTTCCTCTCACGGTCTCTCTATTTCTCTCTCATCCTCACTCTCGCTCTGTGTGCAGGCGTCTGGACTCTAACACTCTGAACTGTGACTGTGAGCTGCTGTGGCTGGCTGACCTGTTGAAGCAGTATGCTGAGTCAGGCAACGCCCAGGCTGCTGCCACCTGTGACTACCCCAGACGGCTGCAGGGACGATCTGTGGCCACACTCACCGCTGAGGAGCTCAACTGTGGTGAGGACACACACACACAGGCGCCTGTGCTTACACACACACACACACACACACACACACACACACACACACACACATTACGCACACAACACACATGCACGCACACACTCATGCTCACTTAGTAGGTTGGCATTTATTGTCATGAATCTTGTTTTGGAGGCAGCTCTGCAGAGTGGTTACCAGCTGCCACAGCCACAAAGTCACATCAATCTGATTTTAACCTTAACCTTAACCCTAACCTTAACTCCGCTGCTAACCCTAATGTCTGAACTTAAACTTAAATTAAGACCAAAAAGCAAATTTTTTGCAGCGGACCTATCTATCAGAAATCGCAGAGTTCTGCCTCTAGGGTCAGATTCATGACAATAAACGTCCACCTGTGCTCACTTAGCCAGCTGTGCAGAATATTTTAACTGTGGCAAAAACAGTGGCTCACACTCTGAGGTCCGTGTAAACACACCGATCCCTTCTTTTCACTTCACTGTAACCCCAACTCACTAGCCACATAAAGCCTTACCTGTCCCTTTAGCTGTTGACAGGGGATTTCTCCATGTGGGTCCCTGCTGTCTGTCTGTCTGTCTGTCTGTCTGTCTGTCTGTCTGTCTGTCTGTCTGTCTGTCTGTCTGTCTGTCTGTCTGTCTGTCTGTCTGTCTGTCTGTCTGTCTGTCTGTCTGTCTGTCTGTCTGTCTGTCTGTCTGTCTGTCTGTCTGTCTGTCTGTCTGTCTGTCTGTCTGTGTCCTGTCTGCATTGTCTATACTGGGGATGGTCTGTGTTCTCCAGCCAGCTGTTGTTTCACCACGGCCCCAGCAGATGAGGTCCTGGGCTGGGTAGCATGCCACTGCTCTGCCACTGCTCTGAGCACCAGAACCCAGCAGCCTGCCTCCTGGATCCCACTGCTGGCTTTCTTCTGAAGCTAAGCAGCGTTGGTACTGGTCAGTTCCTGGATGGGAGACCAGATGCTGCTGGAAGTGGGGTTGTAGGGCCAGTAGGAGGCACTCTTTCCGCTGGTCTTACACAATCTCCCAGGGCAGTGATTGAGGACATTGCCCTGGGTAGGGTGCTGTCTATTGGATGATAAACAGGTGTGCTGACTCTCTGTGGTCACTCAAGATCCCATGGCACTTATTGTAAGAGTATGGGTGTTAACCCTAGTGTCCTGGCTAAAATCCCAATCTGACCTTCATACCATCAGGGCCACCTAATCATCCCCAGCTTACAATTGGCTCCTTCATCCCCCTCCTCTCCCCTGTAACTATTCCCCAGGTTGTTGCTGTAAATTAGAATGTGTTCTCAGACAACTTAACTGGAAAAATAAGGGTAAATAATAGTTGATGATGTTACTTTAGCTAATATGGTGACAATGATCTAGGCTGTTTTTTTTTGCATGGTCACAGATAGCTAATGTGTTGTGTATTGAAGTCTACAAGCGAAAGGGAAAGGTGAGCGGAGGAGAGCTCATAGATGTGAGGAATAGGAATAAGAATATAGGAATATAACAAGCTGTTTATACACTACTGTTCAAAAGTTTGTGGTCACTTAGAAATGTTCTTGTTTTTGAAAGAAAAGTACATCTTTTGTCCATTAAAATAACATAAAATTGAGCAGAAATACAGTGTAGACATTGTTAACGTTGTAAATGATTATTGTAGAATAGTTGAGTATCTGGAGCATCAGCATTTGTGGCTTACAGGCTTACAGGCTCAGAAACAAAGACCTTTCTTATGAAACTCGTCAGTCTATTCTTGTTCTGAGGAATCAAGGCTATTCCATGCGAGAAATTGCCAAGAAACTGACGATCTCGTACAACGCTGTGAACTACTCCCTTCACAAAACAGTGCAAACTGGCGCTAACCAGAATAGAAAGAGGAGTGGGAGGCCCTGGTGCACAAATGCCACAGAGTATTGGCTGAAGACAACAATATCAACATACAGCTGGCTGGTTATACAATGTACCGGCAGGATAGAACAGCGGCGTCTGGTAAGACAAGGGGCAGCGGTCTATATAATTGTGTAAACAGAGAGTTTTCATCTATATTCTTTGTAGCTGTTTACATACCACCACAGTCAGAGGCTGGCACTAAGAGAGCATTGAATGAGCTGTATTCCGCCATAAGCGGAATAAGAAAACACTCACCCAGAGGCGGCGCTCCTAGTAGCCGGGGACTTTAATACAGGGAAAACTTAAATCAGTTTTACCAAATTTCTATCAGCAACAGGAAAATAATTCTGGACCACCTATACTCCACACACAGATATGAATACAAAGCTCTCCCTCACCCTCCATTTGGCAAATCTGACCATAATTCCATCCTCCTGCTGCCTGCTTACACGCAAAACTTAAAGCAGGAAGCAACAGTGACTAAATCAATAAAAAAGTGGTCAGATGAAGCAGATGCTAAGCAGATGCTAAGGACTGTTTAATAGCACAGACTGGAATATGTTCCGGGATTCCTCCAATGGCATTGAGGAGTACACCATATCTGTCATTGGCTTCATCAATAAGTGCATTGATGACGTCATCCCCACAGTGACTGTACGTATATACCCCATCGAGAAGCCATGGACTACAGGCAGCATCTGCACTGAGCTAAAGGGTAGAGCTGCTGTTTTCAAAGAGCGGCTCTCTAACCCGGAAGCTTATAAGAAATACCGCTATACCCTCCGACGAACCATCAAACAGGCAAAGCGTCAATACAGGACTAAGATTGAGTCATATTACACCGGCTCTGACGCTCTTCGATTGTGGCAGGGCCTGCAAACCATTACAGACTACAAAGGGAAGCACAGCCGAGAGCTGCCCAGTGACACGAGACTACCGGACAAGCTAAACTACTTCAATGCTCACTTCAAGGCAAATAAAACAGAAACATGCATGAGAGCATCAGCTGTACCGGAAGACTGTTTGATCGCGCTCTCCGCAACCAATATGAGTAAGACCTTTAGACAGGTCAACATTCACAAGGCTGCAGTGCCAGACGGATTACCAGGACATGCGAGCATGCGCTGACCAACTAGCAAGTATCTTCACTGACATTTCAACTTCTCTCTGTCTGAGTCTGTAATAGCAACATGTTTTAAGCAGACCACCATAGTGCCTGTGCCCAAGAACAGTAAGGTAATGATTGTGGTCTACAGGAAAAAGAGTACCGAGCACGCCCCCATTCTCATTGACGGGGCTGCAATGGAGCAGGTTGAGAGCTTCAAGTACATTGGTGTCCACATCACCAACGAACTATCATGGTCCAAACACACCAAGACAGTCATGAAGAGGGAATGACAAAACCTATTACCCCTCAGGAGATTGAAAAGGTTTGGCATGGGTCCTCAGATCCTCAAAAGGTTCTACAGCTACACCATTGAGTGGATCCTGACTGGTTGAATCACTGCCTGGTATGACAAGTGCTCAGCCTCTGACTGTAAGGCGCTACAGAGGGGAGTGCGAACAGACCAGTACATCACTGGGGCCAAGCTTTCTGCCATCCAGGACCTCTATACCAGACGGTGTAAGAGGAAGGCCCTAAAAATGGCCAAACACTCCAACTACCTTAGTTATGGACTGTTCTCTCTGCTACCGCATGGCAAGCGATACCGGAGAGCCAAGTCTAGGTTCAAGAGGCTTCTAAACAGCTTCTAACCCCAAGCCATAAGACTCCTGAACATCTAGTCAAATGGCTACCCAGACTATTTGCGTACCCCCCCCAGACTATTTGCATACCCCCCCCAGACTATTTGCGTACCCCCCCAGACTATTTGCGTACCCCCCCAGACTATTTGCGTACCCCCCCAGACTATTTGCGCACCCCCCCCCAGACTATTTGCGTACCCCCCCAGACTATTTGCGTACCCCCCCCAGACTATTTGCGTACCCCCCCCAGACTATTTGCGTATCCCCCCAGACTATTTGCGTACCCCCCCAGACTATTTGCGTACTCCCCCCCAGACTATTTGCGTACCCCCCCCAGACTATTTGCGTACCCCCCCAGACTATTTGCGTACCCCCCCAGACTATTTGCGTACCCCCCCAGACTATTTGCGTACCCCCCCCCTCCCAGACTATTTGCGTACCCCCCAGACTATTTGCGTACCCCCCCAGACTATTTGCGTACCCCCCCAGACTATTTGCGTACCCCCCCAGACTATTTGCGTACCCCCCCCCCCCATACTATTTGCGTACCCCCCTCCCCTCTCCACGCCACTGCCTCTCTGTTGTCATCTATGCATAGTCACTTTAATTAACCTATGTACATACTACCTCAACTAACCGGTGCCCTCGCACATTGACTCTGTACTGGCACCCCCCTGTATATATTGTTATTTTTTACTGCTGCTCTTTAATTACTTGTTACTTTTATCTCTTATTCTTATCCGTATTTTTTGAAAATGCATTGTTGGTTAGGGGCTCGTAAGTAAGCATTTCACTGTAAGGTCTGCACTTGTTGTATTCATGTGACTAATAACATTTGATTTGATTAGAAGGCCAGCATCCCAGAGTTGCCTCTTCACTGTTGAGACTACAATAGTCATTTACAACATTAACAATGTCTACACTGTATTTCTGATCAATTTAATGTTATTTTAATGGACAATAAATGTGCTTTTCTTAAAAAAACAAGGATATTTCTAAGGGACCCCAAACTTTTAAACGGTAGTGTATGTGTCTATGAGCTGTTTGCGTGTGATCAGGGGTGTATTCATTTTGCCGATTCTGTTGAAAAATGTTTCTTAAACGGAAGAAAACATAACAAAAAGGGGATAAACATACCTGAATTTGTCCAATAGAAACTCTTGTTTGCAACTGTTGGACTAATGATTACACCCTAGGGCAGCTAGATGCAGGCAAGAATGTAAAGGCGGTTTTGAATGTGTTACTGTCTGTCCATGTGTCACCTGTCTGTCAACTCAAATCTTTCACCCAACCAGTTTGCACCTACGTTGCAAACTTTCATTCATAGGCTAGGTTGTAGCAACCTCATGATGGGTATAGGGAAAAATGTAGTAGCCTAAACCTATTGATTTTACATTGAACTGGGTGAATGGAATATGAATGACAGTCATCCAATATGTTGTAATAGAAATAAGGCCATGCTCATAAAATAAATAATCGTGCTCCCTCATCATAAACGGCGTGTGAGGGAGGGTGTGAGGGATGGATGGGTGAGGCTGGCAGAATGAAATAATGAACCCCATAAAACCCTCCTCTCCCTCTCTCCCTTCCCTCCTCTCCCCTGCACTCCTCCTCTGCCCTCCTCTCCCCTCTTCATTCCTCCTCTCCCTTCCCACCTCTCCCTTTCCTCTCTCCCCTCCCCTCTCTTCCCTCTCTGCTCCTCTCAGCTATAAACAATGGAACAAGCAGCTGTCACAACAACAGGGCCTGTGGTTAAGTGCCACCTCCCTGCTGGCCTGGCTACCCACTCTCTTTCCTGTCCCTTCTCTGACCTGGGCCTATGAAGGAGACAGGAGCCAGGGCTGGGTTGCCATGTTTGGAGTTAAGGAAAACGAACAGTGTAATTAGTGCCCAGTGCTGATGTGGTCTTATGTGGTATAGTAGTGGTGGTGAGAAAGACACAATCTGAGGTTACTGCTTCCCATTGGCCTGGTTGGCCTGCTACGCTGGTTGGTGGTGGAGGACCTGGAAGGCCCAGAGCAGACAGATTTATGTCTTGGCCTGTCCCATGTGCATGATGTGTTCCTTAGGAGAGAGCGAAGAGATGCTGGATTGGAGGGCTTACTCTATGCTGTCTATTAAATGCGTCTGTCACATGTAGACAAATGGGCGTGTGTGTGCATGCGTGTGTGTGTGTGTGTGTGTGTGCGTGTGTGTGTGTGTGTGTGTGTGTGTGTGTGTGTGTGTGTGTGTGTGTGTGTGTGTGTGTGTGTGTGTGTGTGTGTGTGTGTGTGTGTGTGTGTGTGTGTGTGTGTGTGTGTGTGTGTGTGTGTGTGTGTGTGTGTGTTTGCATGCGTGTGTTTGCATGCGTGTGTGTGCATGCGTGTGTGTGTGTGTGTGTGTGTGTGTGTGTTTGGATGGATGGATGGAGTGAACTATGTGTGTGCACCTAAAAATGCCAGTCTGCAAGAGAGGTCAGAATCTCTCAGGAGGCAGCAGGCTGAAGTTCACCACCACCACCACGCTCCAGCACTCACAGGGACACTGCATGCCTTATTCCTGGAGCAGTTGAACTATTTCCTCACAGGGACGCTGCATGCCTTATTCCTGGAGCAGTTGAACTATTTCCTCACAGGGACGCTGCATGCCTTATTCCTGGAGCAGTTGAACTATTTCCTCACAGGGACGCTGCCTGCCTTATTCCTGGAGCAGTTGAACTATTTCCTCACAGGGACGCTGCCTGCCTTATTCCTGGAGCAGTTGAACTATTTCCTCACAGGGACGCTGCCTGCCTTATTCCTGGAGCAGTTGAACTATTTCCTCACACGGACGCTGCATGCCTTATTCCTGGAGCAGTTGAACTATTTCCTCACAGGGACGCTGCATGCCTTATTCCTGGAGCAGTTGAACTATTTCCTCACAGGGACGCTGCCTGCCTTATTCCTGGAGCAGTTGAACTATTTCCTCACAGGGACGCTGCATGCCTTATTCCTGGAGCAGTTGAACTATTTCCTCACAGGGACGCTGCATTCCTTATTCCTAGAGCAGTTGAACTATTTCCTCACAGGGACGCTGCATGCCTTATTCCTAGAGCAGTTGAACTATTTCCTCACAGGGACGCTGCATGCCTTATTCCTAGAGCAGTTGAACTATTTCCTCACAGGGACGCTGCCTGCCTTATTCCTGGAGCAGTTGAACTATTTCCTCACAGGGACGCTGCCTGCCTTATTCCTGGAGCAGTTGAACTATTTCCTCACAGGGACGCTGCCTGCCTTATTCCTGGAGCAGTTGAACTATTTCCTCACACGGACGCTGCATGCCTTATTCCTGGAGCAGTTGAACTATTTCCTCACAGGGACGCTGCATGCCTTATTCCTGGAGCAGTTGAACTATTTCCTCACAGGGACGCTGCATGCCTTATTCCTGGAGCAGTTGAACTATTTCCTCACATGGACGCTGCCTGCCTTATTCCTGGAGCAGTTGAACTATTTCCTCACAGGGACGCTGCCTGCCTTATTCCTAGAGCAGTTTAACTATTTCCTCACAGGAGTAATTTTGTGTGTGTGGGTGTGTGCACACACACACTTGTTTCCATCCCTGTTCCTAACCAGAGAGGCCCCTTCACCAGGCCTGGTTGTTCTTTAGTATGATTCAACACAGAGTGCCTGGATACAACCCTTAGCCGTGGTATATTGGCCATATACCACAAAATTCAGAGGTGCCTTATTGCTATTATAAACTGGTTACTAATGTAATTAGAACAGTAAAACATATTTTTTTGTTACTGTCTGAAAGAAATACCATGGCTTCCAGCCAATCAGCATTGAAGGTTCAAACCAGGTATGACAAAACATGTATTTTTACTGCTCTAATTACTTTGATAACCAGTTTATAATAGCAATATGGCACCTCTGAGGTTTGTGGTATATGGCCAATATATCACTGCTAAGGGCCGTATCCAGGCACTCTGTGTTGCGTCGTGCTTAACAACAGTCCTTGGTCGTGGTATATTGGCTATATACTGTACCACACCTCCTCAATGCCTTATTGCTTAAATAATATATGCCATTTAGCAGACGCTTTTATCCAAAGCAACTTTCAGTCATGCGTGCATACATTCCACGTATGGGTGGTCCCCGGAAATGAACTCACTACTCTGGCGCTATGCTCTGGTGTCCTCTCTACAGACCATTACTCTGGGCTAGTTATATCAGAGTGTCCTCTCTACAGACCATTACTATGCCCTAGTTATATCAGAGTGTCCTCTCTACAGACCATTACTATGCCCTAGTTATATCAGAGTGTCCTCTCTACAGACCATTACTATGCCCTAGTTATATCAGAGTGTCCTCTCTACAGACCATTACTATGCCCTAGTTATATCAGAGTGTCCTCTCTACAGACCATTACTCTGGCCCTAGTTATATCAGTGTCTTCTCTACAGACCATTTCTCTGGCCTAGTTATATCAGTGTCTTCTCTACAGACCATTACTCTGGCCTAGTTATATCAGAGTGTCCTCTCTACAGACCATTACTATGGCCCTAGTTATATCAGTGTCCTCTCTACAGACCAGTACTCTGGCCTAGTTATATCAGTGTGTCCTCTCTACAGACCATTACTATGGCCCTAGTTATATCAGTGTCTTCTCTACAGACCATTACTCTGGCCTAGTTATATCAGAGTGTCCTCTCTACAGACCATTACTCTGGCCTAGTTATATCAGAGTGTCCTCTCTACAGACCATTACTATGCCCTAGTTATATCAGAGTGTCCTCTCTACAGACCATTACTATGCCCTAGTTATATCAGAGTGTCCTCTCTACAGACCATTACTATGCCCTAGTTATATCAGAGTGTCCTCTCTACAGACCATTACTCTGGCCTAGTTATATCAGAGTGTCCTCTCTACAGACCATTACTCTGGCCTAGTTATATCAGAGTGTCCTCTCTACAGACCATTACTATGCCCTAGTTATATCAGAGTGTCCTCTCTACAGACCATTACTATGCCCTAGTTATATCAGAGTGTCCTCTCTACAGACCATTACTATGCCCTAGTTATATCAGAGTGTCCTCTCTACAGACCATTACTCTGGCCCTAGTTATATCAGTGTCTTCTCTACAGACCATTTCTCTGGCATAGTTATATCAGAATGTCCTCTCTACAGACCATTTCTATGGCCCTAGTTATATCAGTGTCCTCTCTACAGACCATTACTATGCCCTAGTTATATCAGAGTGTCCACTCTACAGACCATTACTATGGCCCTAGTTATATCAGTGTCTTCTCTACAGACCATTACTCTGGCCTAGTTATATCAGAGTGTCCTCTCTACAGACCATTACTATGGCCCTAGTTATATCAGTGTCCTCTCTACAGACCATTACTCTGGCCTAGTTATATCAGTGTGTCCTCTCTACAGACCATTACTATGGCCCTAGTTATATCAGTGTCTTCTCTACAGACCATTACTCTGGCCTAGTTATATCAGAGTGTCCTCTCTACAGACCATTACTCTGGCCTAGTTATATCAGAGTGTCCTCTCTACAGACCATTACTATGGCCCTAGTTATATCAGAGTGTCCTCTCTACAGACCATTACTATGCCCTAGTTATATCAGTGTCCTCTCTACAGACCATTACTATGCCCTAGTTATATCAGAGTGTCCTCTCTACAGACCATTACTATGCCCTAGTTATATCAGAGTGTCCTCTCTACAGACCATTACTCTGCCCTAGTTATATCAGAGTGTCCTCTCTACAGACCATTACTATGGCCCTAGTTATATCAGTGC
Organism: Oncorhynchus kisutch; assembly: GCF_002021735.2. Classification (NCBI taxonomy): domain Eukaryota; kingdom Metazoa; phylum Chordata; class Actinopteri; order Salmoniformes; family Salmonidae; genus Oncorhynchus; species Oncorhynchus kisutch. The sequence goes on from NC_034180.2 coordinate 40,284,038, forward strand.
CCTCTCTACAGACCATTACTATGCCCTAGTTATATCAGAGTGTCCTCTCTACAGACCATTACTATGCCCTAGTTATATCAGAGTGTCCTCTCTACAGACCATTACTATGCCCTAGTTATATCAGAGTGTCCTCTCTACAGACCATTACTATGCCCTAGTTATATCAGAGTGTCCTCTCTACAGACCATTACTATGCCCTAGTTATATCAGAGTGTCCTCTCTACAGACCATTACTATGCCCTAGTTATATCAGAGTGTCCTCTCTACAGACCATTACTATGGCCCTAGTTATATCAGTGTCCTCTCTACAGACCATTACTATGCCCTAGTTATATCAGAGTGTCCTCTCTACAGACCATTACTATGCCCTAGTTATATCAGAGTGTCCTCTCTACAGACCATTACTCTGGCCTAGTTATATCAGAGTGTCCTCTCTACAGACCATTACTATGCCCTAGTTATATCAGAGTGTCCTCTCTACAGACCATTACTATGCCCTAGTTATATCAGAGTGTCCTCTCTACAGACCATTACTATGCCCTAGTTATATCAGAGTGTCCTCTCTACAGACCATTACTATGCCCTAGTTATATCAGAGTGTCCTCTCTACAGACCATTACTCTGGCCTAGTTATATCAGAGTGTCCTCTCTACAGACCATTACTATGCCCTAGTTATATCAGAGTGTCCTCTCTACAGACCATTACTATGCCCTAGTTATATCAGAGTGTCCTCTCTACAGACCATTACTATGCCCTAGTTATATCAGAGTGTCCTCTCTACAGACCATTACTATGCCCTAGTTATATCAGAGTGTCCTCTCTACAGACCATTACTCTGGCCCTAGTTATATCAGTGTCTTCTCTACAGACCATTTCTCTGGCCTAGTTATATCAGTGTCTTCTCTACAGACCATTACTCTGGCCTAGTTATATCAGAGTGTCCTCTCTACAGACCATTACTATGGCCCTAGTTATATCAGTGTCCTCTCTACAGACCAGTACTCTGGCCTAGTTATATCAGTGTGTCCTCTCTACAGACCATTACTATGGCCCTAGTTATATCAGTGTCTTCTCTACAGACCATTACTCTGGCCTAGTTATATCAGAGTGTCCTCTCTACAGACCATTACTATGCCCTAGTTATATCAGAGTGTCCTCTCTACAGACCATTACTATGCCCTAGTTATATCAGAGTGTCCTCTCTACAGACCATTACTATGGCCCTAGTTATATCAGTGTCCTCTCTACAGACCATTACTATGCCCTAGTTATATCAGAGTGTCCTCTCTACAGACCATTACTATGCCCTAGTTATATCAGAGTGTCCTCTCTACAGACCATTACTCTGGCCTAGTTATATCAGAGTGTCCTCTCTACAGACCATTACTATGCCCTAGTTATATCAGAGTGTCCTCTCTACAGACCATTACTATGCCCTAGTTATATCAGAGTGTCCTCTCTACAGACCATTACTATGCCCTAGTTATATCAGAGTGTCCTCTCTACAGACCATTACTATGCCCTAGTTATATCAGAGTGTCCTCTCTACAGACCATTACTCTGGCCTAGTTATATCAGAGTGTCCTCTCTACAGACCATTACTATGCCCTAGTTATATCAGAGTGTCCTCTCTACAGACCATTACTATGCCCTAGTTATATCAGAGTGTCCTCTCTACAGACCATTACTATGCCCTAGTTATATCAGAGTGTCCTCTCTACAGACCATTACTATGCCCTAGTTATATCAGAGTGTCCTCTCTACAGACCATTACTCTGGCCCTAGTTATATCAGTGTCTTCTCTACAGACCATTTCTCTGGCCTAGTTATATCAGTGTCTTCTCTACAGACCATTACTCTGGCCTAGTTATATCAGAGTGTCCTCTCTACAGACCATTACTATGGCCCTAGTTATATCAGTGTCCTCTCTACAGACCAGTACTCTGGCCTAGTTATATCAGTGTGTCCTCTCTACAGACCATTACTATGGCCCTAGTTATATCAGTGTCTTCTCTACAGACCATTACTCTGGCCTAGTTATATCAGAGTGGCCTCTCTACAGACCATTACTCTGGCCTAGTTATATCAGAGTGTCCTCTCTACAGACCATTACTATGCCCTAGTTATATCAGAGTGTCCTCTCTACAGACCATTACTATGCCCTAGTTATATCAGAGTGTCCTCTCTACAGACCATTACTATGCCCTAGTTATATCAGAGTGTCCTCTCTACAGACCATTACTCTGGCCTAGTTATATCAGAGTGTCCTCTCTACAGACCATTACTATGCCCTAGTTATATCAGAGTGTCCTCTCTACAGACCATTACTATGCCCTAGTTATATCAGAGTGTCCTCTCTACAGACCATTACTATGCCCTAGTTATATCAGAGTGTCCTCTCTACAGACCATTACTATGCCCTAGTTATATCAGAGTGTCCTCTCTACAGACCATTACTCTGGCCCTAGTTATATCAGTGTCTTCTCTACAGACCATTTCTCTGGCCTAGTTATATCAGAGTGTCTTCTCTACAGACCATTACTCTGGCCTAGTTATATCAGTGTTTTCTCTACAGACCATTACTCTGGCCTAGTTATATCAGAGTGTCCTCTCTACAGACCATTACTCTGGCCTAGTTATATCAGAGTGTCCTCTCTACAGACCATTACTCTGGCCTAGTTATATCAGAGTGTCCTCTCTACAGACCATTACTATGGCCCTAGTTATATCAGTGTCCTCTCTACAGACCATTACTATGGCCTAGTTATATCAGAGTGTCCTCTCTACAGACCATTACTATGGCCCTAGTTATATCAGTGTCTTCTCTACAGACCATTACTCTGGCCTAGTTATATCAGAGTGTCCTCTACAGACCATTACTATGGCCCTAGTTATATCAGTGTCCTCTCTACAGACCATTACTCTGGCCTAGTTATATCAGTGTGTCCTCTCTATAGACCATTACTATGGCCCTAGTTATATCAGTGTCTTCTCTACAGACCATTACTCTGGCCTAGTTATATCAGAGTGTCCTCTCTACAGACCATTACTCTGGCCTAGTTATATCAGAGTGTCCTCTCTACAGACCATTACTCTGGCCTAGTTATATCAGAGTGTCCTCTCTACAGACCATTACTCTGGCCTAGTTATATCAGAGTGTCCTCTCTACAGACCATTACTATGGCCCTAGTTATATCAGTGTCCTCTCTACAGACCATTACTATGCCCTAGTTATATCAGTGTCCTCTCTACAGACCATTACTATGCCCTAGTTATATCAGAGTGTCCTCTCTACAGACCATTACTATGCCCTAGTTATATCAGAGTGTCCTCTCTACAGACCATTACTATGCCCTAGTTATATCAGAGTGTCCTCTCTACAGACCATTACTATGGCCCTAGTTATATCAGTGTCCTCTCTACAGACCATTACTATGCCCTAGTTATATCAGAGTGTCCTCTCTACATACCATTACTATGCCCTAGTTATATCAGAGTGTCCTCTCTACAGACCATTACTATGCCCTAGTTATATCAGAGTGTCCTCTCTACAGACCATTACTATGCCCTAGTTATATCAGAGTGTCCTCTCTACAGACCATTACTATGCCCTAGTTATATCAGTGTGTCCTCTCTACAGACCATTACTATGCCCTAGTTATATCAGAGTGTCCTCTCTACATACCATTACTATGCCCTAGTTATATCAGAGTGTCCTCTCTACAGACCATTACTCTGGCCTAGTTATATCAGAGTGTCCTCTCTACAGACCATTACTCTGGCCTAGTTATATCAGAGTGTCCTCTCTACAGACCATTACTCTGGCCTAGTTATATCAGAGTGTCCTCTCTACAGACCATTACTATGCCCTAGTTATATCAGAGTGTCCTCTCTACAGACCATTACTATGGCCCTAGTTATATCAGAGTGTCCTCTCTACAGACCATTACTATGCCCTAGTTATATCAGTGTCCTCTCTACAGACCATTACTATGCCCTAGTTATATCAGAGTGTCCTCTCTACAGACCATTACTATGCCCTAGTTATGTCAGAGTGTCCTCTCTACAGACCATTACTATGCCCTAGTTATATCAGAGTGTCCTCTCTACAGACCATTACTATGGCCCTAGTTATATCAGTGTCCTCTCTACAGACCATTACTATGCCCTAGTTATATCAGAGTGTCCTCTCTACATACCATTACTATGCCCTAGTTATATCAGAGTGTCCTCTCTACAGACCATTACTCTGGCCTAGTTATATCAGAGTGTCCTCTCTACAGACCATTACTATGCCCTAGTTATATCAGAGTGTCCTCTCTACAGACCATTACAATGCCCTAGTTATATCAGAGTGTCCTCTCTACAGACCATTACTATGCCCTAGTTATATCAGAGTGTCCTCTCTACAGACCATTACTATGCCCTAGTTATATCAGAGTGTCCTCTCTACAGACCATTACTATGCCCTAGTTATATCAGAGTGTCCTCTCTACAGACCATTACTCTGGCCTAGTTATATCAGAGTGTCCTCTCTACAGACCATTACTCTGGCCTAGTTATATCAGAGTGTCCTCTCTACAGACCATTACTATGCCCTAGTTATATCAGAGTGTCCTCTCTACAGACCATTACTATGGCCCTAGTTATATCAGAGTGTCCTCTCTACAGACCATTACTATGCCCTAGTTATATCAGAGTGTCCTCTCTACAGACCATTACTATGGCCCTAGTTATATCAGACTAACAGAGACCTGACTCTTGTCCCGAAAGGAAATGTTTCTGTATTTATGTGGCTGGTTGCTTTATTGTGTTCTCTTAAACCTGTCTTCATCCCATCCTCCTCTCTCTCTCCTGTGCAGAGTTGCCCAGGATCACGTCAGAGCCCCAGGATGTTGACGTGACGTCAGGGAACACGGTGTACTTCACCTGCAGGGCCGAGGGAAACCCCAAACCACAGATCATCTGGCTTATGAACAAGTAAAGCCCACACTCCAATGGTGACATCAACATTGACACAATGTGTCCTAACTACTTTTTCCTACAGTTAACATTTAGCCATTGAGTCAATTAGCAGACACTCTAATCCAGAGAGATTTACAGGAGCAAGTATGGTTAAGTGCCTTGCTCAAGGGTACATCGACAGATTTTTCAACTAGTCTGCTCGGGGATTCGAACCAGCAACCGTCCGGTTACTGTTCCAACACTCTTAACTGCTAGGCTACCTGCTGCCACATATAAACATACTGTGTATGCGATTATGTAATGCTATTTATGTATGTGTATTTTTCCACAGTAATGCCCTGAACATGCATGATGACTCTCGTCTGAACCTGCTGGAGGACGGTACTCTGATGATCCAGGACACGCGGGAGACGGACCAGGGAGTGTACCAGTGCATGGCGAAGAACGTAGCTGGAGAGGTCAAGACCTCTCAGGTCACACTCAGATACTTCGGAGCCCCCTGTGAGTGGTCCCTCATATTATGTAATACATGTTTGAAAAATCTTCATGGGTTTGAATATATAGTTCATGGGCTATATAATGTAAATCCTTCTCTACAATGACAGTGAAGTGGTTACTGCACACGTTACACTTATGCTCTTGTACTGTTAACAAGGTACTTAACATCTGTGATCTCTTGCTCCCTCTCATTATTTCCTACACACTTGGCCCGATGCTGTGGTTCTGTGTAGGGCCAGATGATATTTTTCTGTGTAGGGCCAGATGATATGGTTCTGTGTAGGGACAGATGATATGGTTCTGTGTAAAACTGGATTACAGTGCCTTTCGAAAGTATTCGGCCCCCTTGAACTTTGCGACCTTTTGCCACATTTCAGGCTTCAAACATAAAGATATAAAACTGTATTTTTTTGTGAAGAATCGACAAAAAGTGGGACACAATCATGAAGTGGAACGACATTTATTGGATATTTCAAACTTTTTTAACAAATCAAAAACGGAATAATTGGGCGTGCAAAATTATTCAGCACCCTTAAGTTAATACTTTGTAGCGCCACCTTTTGCTGCGATTACAGCTGTAAGTCGCTTGGGGTATGTCTCTATCAGTTTTGCACATCGAGAGACTGACATTTTTTCCCATTCCTCCTTGCAAAACAGCTCGAGCTCAGTGAGGTTGGATGGAGAGCATTTGTGAACAGCAGTTTTCAGTTCTTTCCACAGATTCTCGATTGGATTCAGGTCTGGACTTTGACTTGGCCATTCTAACACCTGGATATGTTTATTTTTGAACCATTCCATTGTAGATTTTGCTTTATGTTTTGGATCATTGTCTTGTTGGAAGACAAATCTCCGTCCCAGTCTCAGGTCTTTTGCAGACTCCATCAGGTTTTCTTCCAGAATGGTCCTGTATTTGGCTCCATCCATCTTCCCATCAATTTTAACCATCTTCCCTGTCCCTGCTGAAGAAAAGCAGGCCCAAACCATGATGCTGCCACCATGTTTGACAGTGGGGATGGTGTGTTCAGGGTGATGAGCTGTGTTGCTTTTACGCCAAACATAAAGTTTTGCATTGTTGCCAAAAAGTTCCATTTTGGTTTCATCTGACCAGAGCACCTTCTTCCACATGTTTGGTGTGTCTCCCAGGTGGCTTGTGGCAAACTTTAAACGACACTTTTTATGGATATCTTTAAGAAATGGCTTTCTTCTTGCCACTCTTCCATAAAGGCCAGATTTGTGCAATATACGACTGATTGTTGTCCTATGGACAGAGTCTCCCACCTCAGCTGTAGATCTCTGCAGTTCATCCAGAGTGATCATGGGCCTCTTGGCTGCATCTCTGATCAGTCTTCTCCTTGTATGAGCTGAAAGTTTAGAGGGACGGCCAGGTCTTGGTAGATTTGCAGTGGTCTGATACTCCTTCCATTTCAATATTATCGCTTGCACAGTGCTCCTTGGGATGTTTAAAGCTTGGGAAATCTTTTTGTATCCAAATCCGGCTTTAAACTTCTTCACAACAGTATCTCGGACCTGCTTGGTGTGTTCCTTGTTCTTCATGATGCTCTCTGCGCTTTTAACGGACCTCTGAGACTATCACAGTGCAGGTGCATTTATACGGAGAATTGATTACACACAGGTGGATTGTATTTATCATCATTAGTCATTTAGGTCAACATTGGATCATTCAGAGATCCTCACTGAACTTCTGGAGAGAGTTTGCTGCACTGAAAGTAAAGGGGCTGAATAATTTTGCACGCCCAATTTTTCAGTTTTTGATTTGTTAAAAAAGTTTGAAATATCCAATAAATGTCGTTCCACTTCATGATTGTGTCCCACTTGTTGTTGATTCTTCACAAAAAAATACAGTTTTATATCTTTATGTTTGAAGCCTGAAATGTGGCAAAAGGTCGCAAAGTTCAAGGGGGCCGAATTCTTTCGCAAGGCACTGTATATGGTTCTGTGTAGGGTCAGGTGATATGGTTCTGTGTAGTGCCAGATGATATGGTTCTGTGTAAAACTGGATTATATGGTTCTGTTTCAGGGCCAGATGATATGGTTCTGTGTAGGGACAGATTATATGGTTCTGTGTAGGCCCAGATGATTTGGTTATGTGTAGGGCCAGATGATATGATTCTGTGTAGGGCCAGATTATATGGTTCTGTGTAGGGCCAGATGATATGGTTCTGTGTAGTGCCAGATGATATGGTTCTATGTAGCGCTGGATTATATGATTCTGTGTAGGGCCAGATGTTATGGTTCTGTGTGTAGATCCAGATTATATGATTCTGTGTAGGGCCAGATGATATGATTCTGTGTAGGGCCAGATGATATGGTTCTGTGTAGGGCCAGATTATACCATTATGTGTAGTGACAGATGATATGGTTCTGTTCAGGGCCAGATAATATGAATCTGTGTAGGGCCAGATGATATGATTCTGTGTAGGGCCAGCTGATATGGTTCTGTGTAGAGACAGATTATATGATTATGTGTAGGGCCAGATGATATGGTTCTGTGTAGGGCCAGATTATATGATTATGTGTAGGGCCAGATGATATGGTGCTGTGTAGGGCCAGGTGATATGATTATGTGTAGGGCCAGATTATATGATTATGTGTAGGGCCAGATGATATGGTTCTGTGTAGGGCCAGATGAAATGGTTCTGTGTAGGGCCAGATTATATGATACTGTGTAGGGCCAGATGATATGGTTCTGTGTAGGACCCAATATTTATCCTGCTCTGATCAAGTGGGCAGGAACAACTCAAGGCCTTATGTGGGAAAGAATAGGCTTCTTTAGTTTCCACCCATTTTATCACTTAGATACTTTGTCTCAATCCTCCTCTGTCTCTCCTTCTCTATCTCATCCCCTACCTTCCTCCCCCAGCGCGGCCCAGTTTTGTGATCCAGCCCCAGAATACAGAGGTGTTGGTGGGGGAGAGTATCACCCTGGAGTGTAGCGCTACAGGCCAGCCCCAGCCCCGGGTCTCCTGGACCAAGGGGGACCGCACTCCCCTGCCTACCGATGCCCGTATCAACACCACCCCGTCTGGGGGGCTGTTCATCCAGCACGTGGTGCAGGCAGACGAGGGGCAGTACACCTGCTTCGCCTCCAACAACCTGGACACCATCCACGCTACCGCTCACATCATTGTACAGGGTGAATAGCACTGTAGAGTCAGTATTTAGAGAGAGGCAGTGGCAAACATCTTGTTTGTAATCTTCTGTAGTTTCTTGACTTTACATGGACAGTGGACAAACAGGGACCAAGATATTAAGCAAGGATGCACAGTATAATTTGCTTTCAATGAAGAACCATATGTGTAAATGGTATTTTAATGGTACATATGTTTGTGTCTGCTAAGAATTGTCAGGGTTGCGTTTTTTGACATGAATCTTCTTCTCGAGGCAGCTTTGCAGACTGGTCACTAGCTAGCACAGCCACAAAGTCATAAAATCTGCTTTTAAACCTAACCCTAACCTTAACCTACCCTTAACCACACTGCTAACCATAATGCCTAAACCTAACCTTAAATTAAGAAATTTTTCCAATATAGACAATTTTGACTTTGCGGCGGACCTATCTAAGGGGAAATCGCTCATTTCTTTCTCCAGGACAAGACTTATGACAATAAATGTCAACCTGCTAAGAATTGCCCATATGTATACAACACACTGTTGAGAGAACATGATTTAACTTGTTGTTGTGCCTAACTCTCCTGCGGTTCCTGTTACCCAGCGACCCCCCAGTTCACAGTGACCCCCCAGGACCAGTCAGTGTTGGAGGGTCACACGGTGGACTTCACCTGTGAGGCCAGCGGTTACCCCCAGCCCGTTATCGCCTGGACGAGGGGGGGCAGCCCCCTGCCCCAGGACCGCCGCCACCTGGTCCTCTCTACAGGCACGCTGAGGATCGCCCGCGTGGCGACCCACGACGAGGGCCAGTATGAGTGCCAGGCCGTCAGCCCGCTGGGCACGGTGCGCACCGCCGTACAGCTTAACATCCAGCAGAGAGGTGAGACGGATCTCTATACCCTAGCAGGATCCAGATGTTATGCCTGATGTATCAATATGGTATGAATCTGCATGCTGTTATGATTGACGTATGAATTCAAATGTTGTGTCT